>NC_056767.1:25097500-25402500 GCF_018687715.1 Carya illinoinensis
CTCCTTGCCGTCCTAACCCACCCATTTCCGGCCTCCAATAGTCACCGGAACAGCTCCCACGAGCTAGCTTTCCATTTTGGGAAATCCGGCCATCAACCTCCATTTCCGCCGCCACCCACGGCCAACCACCACTTCCAATAGCTTCATAATCATCCTTAGACCATTCCCTATCAATCCCAAGCCCTGGTTTCTCCCCGTTCAAAAAGTGGGTATTTTACAACCCACGACCACAGTGAATTTTCACTATTACGTTGCTTTTTCTCCGCCGTTTGCAACGCCGCAAGCTTTCTAAAAATACTGTATAGCGCTGTAAGTATTTTCCAAACCCTACTTTCAGATTTAAATATATATTGCTCATTCAATAAATATTTGCTGTTGGTTGGTTGATTCCGGACTGAGTCCGAGGAGTTCGGGGGTCGGATGGATTGAGGACGGAGTTGCTTGGATTGGTTATTTGTGATTGCTTGATTTATTTGAGCCATGTGGCGTGAGTTGCATATTGTGTGTATACGTGCATTTTATTTTATTTGAGGAAATCATGTTTTATCGGCGTATATGGTTTATGGGTGTGCGTGTCTCACGAGCCCAAGCCGGGATGGGTTATTATCTCGGTGGAGCTCCTCTGGTCACTCGGGAGTGGATAATACTGAGTGACATCCCCTGGGTTGTCGCGGAGCGACGACCGGATCGCACGATACGGTAACGCTGTCGTGTCGACTCCGTGGTCCTTCGAGTGGCGGGGACTAGAGGATGACCCGGATCGTTACGCGCTGAGCGCGAGTCTGGGCATCACTCGTGTAGGTGTCACATGCGTAGACGTTACCTGCGGTGTGGCACAGAGCCAGGTGTGCGGATGATCCCTAGGGGAGATCATGGTGCATGCATAATTGGATTGTTTGGTTTGATTCAGAGGCATGTGTAGGGACGGTGGTGAGCAGGGATGGTGGTAGAGTCCCGCCTGCGATTCCCGCCTACGGTGCACGCGGTGTAGGGACGGTGGTGAGCAGGGATGGTGGTAGAGTCCCGCCTGTGATTCCCGCCTACGGTGCACGCGTAGGGATGGTGGTGAGCAGGGATGGTGGTAGAGTCCCGCCTGCGATTCCCGCCTACAGTGCTCTGATGGTTTGGTTTATGGGCCATTATCTGGGATAATGGCGAGGCTTGGTTTTAAGCGATATGTTTTTGTGGGCCAAATGGGTTTTTGGCGTGCGTGGAAAATTTATGGTTTTACGGGACATGTGCATTGGCTTTTCTTGCATACATGTTGTTTGAGTTTTATATGTTTTTATCTGGTGGTGTTTGGATTTTACTTACCTGCGGCATCATTTTTGGTACCGTAGATTTTGGTGCAGGGATCGAGGAGGAGAAGGCTGAGCCCAAGGATACGGCTCCGCCGGAGATCTGAGTTTGAAGTTAATATCTTGTTGTTGCTTTAATTAATATTTGTATATTGTAATATTTTATTACGTATGTTTTAAACAGCTTTGTATTATATTAAGAAAAAAAATTCTGGTACTTAGTTTATGGCTTTCGTTATCCGCTGCGTGTTTCTCTCTGCACATTTGTTGCTTTTACACACACTTGGCACTCGTCGTTAGGGTGGTGACCCGTGATGTCATCATCCGGACGTCTCGATTTCCCCGTGTCCGTGCGTGGGGATTTGGGGGCGTCACATTTCTACTGCTTTGGATATCCTTTTCTTCTGCCTTTGCAACTCTGTTTCTTCTTTCTATAAATATGGAGCAACCAAAAAAGTATAGTCTCATTACAAAATCTCGTGCAACCAAAAAATTGGTCCCTCTGAAAAAACTGTAGTTTCCATTTTGCCCCCTTTAATGAATTGTAGTTTCATTACAAAATAGGAACCAAAAAATTGGATATCTTTATACAAAATCAACCAATTATCTTCCAAAAGCATGGCATCTACCA
The DNA here is from genome assembly GCF_018687715.1 of Carya illinoinensis. Classification (NCBI taxonomy): domain Eukaryota; kingdom Viridiplantae; phylum Streptophyta; class Magnoliopsida; order Fagales; family Juglandaceae; genus Carya; species Carya illinoinensis. The sequence continues at coordinate 25,099,430 of NC_056767.1, forward strand.
ATCACCAAAGTCTTGGTCCGAGAGATGCAATCCTCTCCATTTCACGTCGAGACTATCTGCATTATAGGAACAGTCGGTCCAATGTGAAGAGCCTCTGTAGGGTATACTTGATCAGTTTTGTCCTACAGGGCCATAAAAAATGTTAAAAGTGGCAATGCAATTCACTGAAAATATTAAAAAAAAAATAATGTAGTTTTACATTACCTATGAGGGAGGAGCAGCCAAAATAATCCGTATTAGTCGAAGGAGTTGTAAATAACAAGCAAAAAAAGAAAAAAAAATATACCATTATAGTTTGAAAAAAAAAAGATTAATACAAGAGTTTATTTAAAAATACAAGCAGTTTTAATAGAAATGCAATTTCACTTAAAGCAGTTTATATTTATTCTTTCAGATCGACCAAACAAGAGAGAGGCGTCAACTCGTGATTTAGATATAATAGTGATGTAAATAAAGAAGCGAATGAAAACAAAAGACCCGAACCATCTCAAGCAAAAATAATCTTAATAAAACCCATGAATCAAACATCTTACAACATCATAACAGTAAATCTGACAAAGAATACAAATAGAAATACTTTGAACTCCATATGGTTGATAAGATATCAGAGCAGTGAAAATGAAAGAAACAAAAAATTTTGATTCAATGAACAAAGAAATATTCATCTCCTGCAAAGTGCAGTACATATTTTGGCAAGATCAATCCTACTTTGCTTCCACATTTCCTTTATTTTGTAATCGATATGCTTTTAGAAACCATACACCGGCCAAAGAAAACAAAATAAAAATACAACTACCACGGGAGAAGAAAAATCTTCAATTACAAAACTGTAATAATCAAAACTAGAAATTGAAATAAAATGAAAACAGCTACAAAATTACGAAATAGAGCATCCATGAGTGTTACCTCAAACCTCAAGAGATCAACAACGCAAAAATAACCCAAATTACAAATCCTTCACTCTACAGAAAAAATGCTCTCTATTTTCTTTTTTTTCATTTTCATTTACAATGAAACTAAACTACCTCTGGGTTTTTCTTCTTTACCAAGCCTTTAAGCTAGATGGTATTATATATGTAGTTTGAGGAAGAGGGAAAGAACTCAAGAAATCTACCATGCAGAAATGGAGAAAGAAATCAAGAAATATCTCGAATTGGAGGTCGGACGGAGCAGAGCCGGAAGTCAGGACCGAAAATGGGTCTCTTGTGCTGTGTAGACTGGATGTCAAAGCTAGACGGTCGGAAATGAGGTTTGACGAAGGGGAGGGAATCTATTAGGACTGTGCTCCGACTCTGTCGGAGTCGGAACCGTACATTCCGACTTCGACTTTTGTTGAAATCGTGCTCCGATTCCGATTCCTTTCCGGAGTTCAACTCCGATCGGAAGTCGGAATTCTGACTTCTGATCGGAACTCTGATTTTCAATTAAATTGGAATTTCGACTTCCGATCAGAAGTTGGAATTTTGATTTCCGACCTCCAAAATGGCTAATTAAATGCCTATGTTAGATCCATTATCTGACACATCTAACTAATTGATCGGATTCTTAAAATGACTAAATTTCAATTCAAATTAAACAAGTAAAAAAAAAATTATATTGAGAAATGATACTCATACTATGTTACTCTAGTATGAGTATCTCTTGTTTTATTGACGAGACATCACCATGTCACATTTTATTTAAAATTTTTTAAAAAGTTAAAAACACGGATTGGAAAACTTAATATTTTAACCTTTTTTTTAATGTGTTTTCAAATATCATTTTATTTTAAATATATATTTTAAGAAACCATATGTCATCAACATCAATAGAGCAAAATGAGCTAAACAACTGATAATAGAAATAAAAGTCCATTTCAAAGTTTGATAAACAGTCCATAAGAATAAACATATTGATTCAATTAAAAATAAAAAAATCATTTGCAGCATCATACTTGATCATTCGAAGTACCTGAAATTAAGATAAAAAAAAGTTTTCAATCAATAAATGTAACCAAAATTGATTCAGAAAATTGAATACAATAAAAATAAAATTTAATTACCATTAAATTCCCAAAAAAGATTAAGTTAGTTTTGATATCAACTTTTCCTTATCCATACTCCATCAGTCATCAGCAACTATAATAGGGTTCACAATTAAATCTGTGAAATGATAAAAAAATATTGATTAAATATCAATATGAAATCATAAAAATAATTAAATAATCAATAATAAAAAAAACAAGTAAAATAAGGTTACCATCTTCAAGCCTATAGCTATCATCATCAATGCCAATGCTATCTAGTCCAAGGGGAGTATCAATGATCTAATTCTGTGTGCAAACGAGGGCCTCCACAGTTGACGGTGACAATGAACTCCAGAAAGCATCCAACACTCGACCTCCAGTGCTAAATGCAGACTCAGATGCAACCGTAGTAATAGGAATGGCTAGCACATCTCGGGCAATACCGGAAAGGATTGGATACTTGGTGGAATTAGTCTTCCACTGAATTAATATCTCAAATGTAGGACTAGGTGCCTCGACCTCTTCCATAAAATACTGTTCAACCTCCGAAGTACACCCCATAATATTCTTCGATGCAACGAGCTGGTGATATTCATAACGTCGTAATTCCGACGGCGTCGACGCAATGCTCCATCTGGGGCTAACGTCATCGAAAGGAGGTGTCGGAGTCAAGTGTGAGGTACCAACTGTAGATGAAGGCTGTCCACTATTTTTGTAGTGGTTGTACAAGTCATCAAGATCAGTTTTAAGTGTTGTAATAAACGATGCAGCATTCATTGCCCCGAGGATGGAATTTGACCAATATTCTATCACGACCAACTTGATTCGGGGGTCAAGGATCACAGCCACAAAGAGTAATCTATTTATCTTCTCAACTTGCCCCAATATTTGTTATATTTGGTAAGCATCCTCTGAGCCATACTAGATAATAGTCCGCTAGGGTCATCACAACCATCTTCCAAGTGGTGGTGTAGCGCCGAGATCTGACTGAACCAGAAGTTTGCAGTCGTATATGCAGATCTAGATATTTTCATAGTAATGTCATAAAAAATCTGCAAAAATGTGACAAAGAACCCCACACTCGTCCAATCATGTGTGTCCGGCGAACCAAGTCCCTTTCCTGCAGGCTCCAGCAATGCATACTTAAGGCCCCCATCCTCCACCTCCATCCGCTCAAACACTTTTTGGTACTTCTGTGCCACATCCAACATAATGTATGTAGAGTTCCATCGAGTTGGAATGTCTAAGCACAGCTTCCATGAATGTTTTATCCCAAGCTGCTCTTCTATTGCCCTGAACTTTTTAAACCTTTAGGGGGAAGCCCTCACATACCGCACAATGTTGCGGACTTTTGTAATGGAATCATCAACCTCTTTTAGTCCCTCAGTAACAATCATGTTGATTATATGAGCACAACATCGAATATGGATAAACTCATGGTCCCGAATGACATAATCTCCCACCCTCATAGTCCGCTTGAACCATTCAATTGCAATATCATTGACACTGGCATTGTCAACTGTAATGCATAAAACTTTCTGAATTCCCCAATCCTTCAAGCAATCTTCCATCTCCGCCCCAATGGATGCACCCTTATGATCATTGATTTCTTTGAATCCAATAATCTGTTTTCTTAAAGTCCATGAGTTGTCAATTTAGTGTGCTATTATACATATGTAGAAAACGTTCTGTATAGACGTCAATGTGTCAGTCGTAAATGAGACTCTCTGGCCAGTGGTCACAAACATCTTTCTCATCTCAGCCTTGTCTTTTAAATGCCTTTTTATACAATCTCTCATCACTGTATACAGCGATGGCAATGGGAATCGTGGCTCAATCAAGTTGATAAACTTTTGGAACCCTCTTTTCTCAACTGTAGTAAAAGGCATCTCATCTTCAATTATCATCTCTGCAAGTGCATCTCTCAACATCTTCTCACTGTATTGAGGGATGATCATTTTCTTAAGTTGCGTACCATCAGTGACAGTAGAAGTTTCGTAACTAAGCTTGGTCTGATCTCTGGCCGCCAATCCTTTCGCTATCTTATACCTCTAGCAACTATTTAGATGTGATATCAAACAAGCGGTGTCTTGTTTCTTTGAATGACGTCCAACTTATTGGCCACAATGGTTGCAAGCAGCCTGCAGTTCCTCTGGATTACCGTCAACCTTGGTGAAATATTCTCACATCCACGACCTTTTTTTATTTGATCGTGGTAGTGGTGGCCTCACAGATGGAGGTGGTACATTCGGCTCATCCCCAATCCCTATCTCCTTCTCTTTATTAAATATATCCTCATCTTCTATGTCTACTGGGAGTGGAAATCGACTACTTACACATGAAGTTTGTGTTCTGGAAGTAGGTCTAGATCTCGGTGCTGGGGACGGAATTGTGGCATCCTGATCCTGTTCTAGAGTCTCATATGGTTGCACATCCATACCTTGAAATCTGACACATATATAAACATCAATAAACAATTCTCAAATATATATATATATATATAAACATCAATAAACAATTCTTAATGCATAAACTTAACTGCCAAAGGAACGAAAATAGAGTTTTTTTTTTTTTTTTTTAAGCATACTAAAGGAATAATGTGGGAATTGGAAATCTATATGAAACACTAGAATCGGCAGGCTCAAAAAGAAATAAAAAGAAAAAGAAATGAACAAATATAGAAAAATGGTAGCATTTTCAATTTGATTGCTTATTTACCACATTCTAACCAGATTTGATGAGAGCCTATTGTTTCCAAACTATCAGTATTGTCGTGCATTACTTTTTGAAAAGTGAGAGTTTTGAGAAGGCAAACTAACATACTCAATAGGTGACAGGCATTTATTTGTAACAGGCAAATGGGGACTAGTAAATTACAAAATTATTCAAGGCATTACAATCTACCCAAATTACCAAACTAACTAAAGTTGTAGCTAGAAATGAGTGATGGACATATCCGTTAACCTGGAAATCTCCAGTGACCATTTTATCTAACAACAGTTTTATGTTATTTTCAGAGAGACATGTCCTCTTTTGCTGGAAACTTCTGGTTTCATTATCTCATGATCTAGAGGACTAGTATTTAGATCTCTTTGGTGGCTGTCTCCAACACAGTCAGTTTTAGTTCATTCTTTCCTACTGTGTTCAAGCCACAGCAGGTGGATCATAACAATCCGTTTGATATATGAAATTCTTGAAAAAACACCCATATGTTAATTCTTCTTCTGGGTATTAGTTGATGGTATAATAGAAAGGTGTGGTGCCAAAACCTGGTCCTGATCTTTCTGGGTTCTGGGCAATGGTGCTTGCCCACTTCCAAATTTTCATATCTTTGCCTACCATTAATCTTTAATTCTCTCTACTTTTCACAAAGTCCCACTTATATTGCAAATTAAATTGCATCAACCAATATAAATATTGGCTCAATTTTCATGAATATTTCTGAAAATCTTACAGCCTGGATATGGTCCAAGAAGCCTATCTTTATAAGTTATGACACTGGGCAAGGAGAGATAGCCAACCGGAAAAATGGAGAGAATAACTACCCAGTAATTACTGAGTTGCTGAACTGCCGAAATACTGAATCAAGGAATGCTGAGCCAACCCAAGAGACAGAAACTGAAATTCCGAGAATGGGGACCAACTCGGCTACAGGGAAGAAACCAATAACAGAAAAGCCTTTGACGGAAAGAGAAGAGATACAAGATCATGCTAACGGGGAGGTAAATACAGTGGAACTGTGGTCGTATGAAAGGGAACAGGAAGTAGTGATGAGAAACACTGAAAATCAAGTAACGAAAGCTCAAGGCAATTCTCGTGAAATTCCGGAACTCTCACCGATAGGGGAACAGACTGCAAATTTGCTCATTCGATTAAATGGGGATGCCATTGTGGGTAGTGATGAAATAAGTGTGGAAATGGTGCCGGAAACCAGGCCAGAGGAAATGTTTATTCAAGAGTCGCAAGATACCAGACAAGGGGATCTATATAATCTCGGAAACATGCAAGGCGGTAGGGCCGAAGAAAGTTACTCGGAACCAGAAAATGAAATGGCGGAACACCTGAGTAAAAATAAACAATACCCATCGGACAGTGATGAAACAAAAGAGAAAAATCAAGGAAAGGGAAGAAAGAAACTCAGAAGCTCAACTCGGGTTCCTCGCAAGCCCGTATGCCTGAATCTATGAATTGTAGTCCATTATATTGGAATATCCGGGGACTCAAAACATCTCGGATAAGATTGGGTAAGTTGGTTAGAAAGTTGAAATTAAATTTAATTATGCTTGCTGAACCTTTTGCAGATGAGAATAGTTTGAATATGTTGAAAAATACACTGAAGTTTGAACACAGTTTCTCCAATCAGTGTGCTGGTGGGAAACTTTGGGTGCTTTGGGGAGGTGGCTTACACATCACAGTCACTAATTTCAGCTCCCAACACATCACCATTTCTTTGGTTATAAATTCTCAACATTATGTCATATCAGGAGTTTATGCCAGATGTAGTTATTTGGAAAGGCGAGAACTCTGGAGGTCGTTACTTTTGGATGCCGTACAAGATATTCCTTGGCTATGCCTTGGAGATTTCAACATTACTCGCAGGGAGGAGGAGAGAAGAGGTGGGAGACCTCGTTTGAGGATTGCTATGGATGATTTTAATGAGTTTATTGATACTTGTGGACTCATGGAAATGAAGTCAGTAGGAAGTAAATTCTCTTGGTGTAATGGTCAGAGGGGTCTCTCTAGAAGTTGGTCGAAGATTGATAGATGTATGATGAACTCACTGGCTGTCACCTCTCTACCAGATGCTTTTTACAGGTACTTGGCTCGCACGACTTCGGACCACGCCCCAATGTCGTTTGTCCTAAAATCCCTTCATACTCGGTATGGCCCCATCCCCTTTAAGTTCCAACAAATGTGGGCCTCTCATGAGAACTTCATAGATGTGGTAAAGAATGCGTGGAACGAGCCAATTTTGCCCAGGGGTATGTTCAGTTTGACTACCAAATTGAAGAAAATGAAAGGGATCTTAAAGGAGTGGAACAGGCGGGTTTTCGGGCATACTGAAACCAACATACAGAATCTAGAGAAGCGGATCGAGGATTTAGAAAACCAACTACAGATTGGTTTTTCGGAATCTGTAGAATCAGAATTGATAGGTGCTAGAGAAAATCTTGATACATGGCTTCAGAGAGAAGAGATTAGACTAAACCAACAGGCAAAAATTAACTGGACAGAAAAAGGGGAGGCATCGGCACAATTCTTCAGGACCTATGTTTCACGATCCAAGCCTGTAGTTCAGGAGATGCGATGTCGGGATGGTTCACATTTGACCACCCCGGAATCCATTCATTCAGGTGCGGTGGACTTCTTCAGCACATTCCTACAAGCGAGACCTCATAGAGATCTTCCAGATTTGTCGACCTATGTTCAGATAACTATTCTGGAAGAGGAGAATGATAGCCTCCTGAAGCTTCCTTCCACCCAAGAGGTAAAAGAGGCTATGTTTTCCATCCCTGTGGACAGTAGTCCTGGCCCTGATGGGTTTGGATCAGGATTCTATAGAGTATGTTGGGATGTGGTTGAAGATGATGTGGTGGCAGCAGTCAGAGACATGTATAGTGGGGTCCCAATGCCAAGATTCTACTCAGCTTCGTATATCGCTCTCATTCCGAAAATGCAACAACCCACAGGTTTTGATAAGTTTCGACCCATAAGTTTGTGTTCGGTCATATACAAGGTATTTGCAAAAATTCTTGTGCGACGGATGTCCCCTATTCTAAGCAGAATTATATCTCCTGAGCAAGGGGCTTTCTTGCCAGGGAGAAGCATATTTGAAAACATCACTTTGGCCCAAGAAATGATCCATATGATAAACAGAAAGGTACGTGGGGGAAATGTTCTCATCAAAGTCGACATAGCCAAAGCGTACGACAGTCTTGACTGGGATTTCTTATTACATGTTATGACATCTTTTGGTTTCTCAACCCGGTTCTGCGAATTAATCAGACAATGCATTTCGACTCCATGGTTCTCAGTGGTCATGAATGGGTCGGCTAAAGGTTTCTTCCCCAGTGGTCGTGGATTGCGCCAAGGTGACCCTTTGTCTCCTTACTTGTTCATACTTGCTCAGGAAACCTTGTCTCGCTTGATAAAACATAGTTTTGAGATGGAGAAAATTGCACCTTACTCCCACCCTCGGGGCACACCCCTGATCTCCCATTTATTTTATGCTGATGATATAGTGGTCTTTGCAAACGGGGGTAGAGCTTCCATGCAAGCCATCTCTGACGTATTTGCCTTGTATGAAAGCTGGTCAGGTCAAGTGGTTAGTAAGGAGAATTCCTCCATTTTTTTCCCCAAGTATGTCAACTCGGTCCGAAAAAGAAATATCCTTCAGTTGACCTCCTTCTCGGAAGGCCAATTTCCGGTTAAATACCTGGGTGTCCCTCTATTTAGTGGAAGGTTAAAGGTGTCTTATTTTGAGGATTTAATGAACCGTATCCATGATCGTCTAGAGGGGTGGCAAAATAGGCTACTATCAGCAGGTGCTCGGCTCCTTTTACTACGCCATGTGGTATCAAGCATCCCGGTCCATCTACTCTCAGTGTTACATACTCCCAAGAAAGTGGTATCTTCGCTAAACAGGATTATGAGTAATTTCTTCTGGGGTATATTAAATGGTAAACAGAAACGTAAGTGGGTAGCCTGGCAAAAGGTTTGTATGCCGACCAAGGAAGGGGGACTGGGTTTAAGAAAATTTGAAGAAGTTCAATCTTCACTATTTATGAAGCTTGCTTGGAACCTGTTATCCAGTGATTCTCTATGGGCAAATTTTTTCAGGAAGAAATACTGTAAAGGAGAGCATGTGACATTAGTTGATAACACTAAAGGATCACCTCTTTGGAAGTGTATTATGACTATGGTTCCGAATATCCTTAATAATGCTTGGTGGCGGATTAAGGAAGGACAGGTTTCCTTTTGGCGGGATCCTTGGTTAAAGACTGGCCCTTTGGTAGAATCTTGCGAGATGACTGCACAATCGTCTTTAAGGGTAAGGGAGTGTAGAATACAAAATGGCTGGGATGTGAATTTGCTAATAAATCTGGTGGGGGAAACAAAAGCAGAAGAAATTCTAAATAGCCTAGGGGCACACAAAGAAGGCACTGATATGCTAGTTTGGAAACCGGCTTTGAATGGGGTTTTTTCATCTAAGTCGGCTTGGGAGTGTATTCGGGTTCACGCGCCAAAATTGGAATGGGCAAACTGGATATGGCATCCTGCCCTTCCCAAGAAGTATTCGATTACAATCTGGAAAGCTTTGAATCATAGCCTTAGTGTGGATGTTCGCATTCGACACCTGGGAATTCCCCTAGCTTCCAGATGCGAGTGTTGTGAGCATAGGTGTATAGAAGATCAAGACCATGTCCTTGCTACAGGGAAGGTTGCTTCAGACATTTGGAGACGCGCCTCTATACTTATGGGCATGCCGTATGATCATAGGAGACCGTGGAAGGCAAATATGGAACTGTGGTTTCGCAAAGCATCACTTTCAACCCAAAAAGGTACACTTCTAGGCATTATGCCTGTTATTATAACCTGGTCTCTTTGGGTTTGGAGATGTAAAGCTCGTATGGAAGGGAAGATGCAAAATGGAGATCGATTGTGGGGGACCATAAAAGCTGCTTTAGCTTGGGTTGGTTTAAGATTACGCACTAGCAAAAGGTTTGGTGATGGGGATGACAAAGTTTTACAAAACCTTGGTATCCCGATGAAGGTGGGACATAGTCCATCACCTTGTTTGGTGAAATGGAACAAGCCAAGTGTGGGGTGGGCCAAACTTAATGTGGATGGGAGCTCCTTGGGCAATCCGGGTCAGATGGGCGCTGGTGGCATAATTCGTGATGATAAGGGTCGTATGATGTGGGCCTACGCAAAAGAGATGGAGGTTGGGACTAATAATGAAGCCGAACTACGAGCTTTGTATTATGGGCTAAAATATTGTAAGGATTTAGCACTTGAGAAAATAGAGATTGAAGTGGACTCTTTGTTAGTTGCAAATTGGTTGAGAGGAGGGAGATGTAGCATATGGTACCTTGAAGACTACTGGGAAGAAATACAGGACATTCTAAAAACATTGGTTTTTAAGGTGATGCATGTCTTTAGAGAAGGTAATGCAGGGGCAGATTTTCTGGCCCGCTTGGCTTCGGAAAAGAAATCTGGAACTTGGACTAATTTCAACGATGTCCCTCACATTCTAAAAGGAATATTAAAAGTGGACAAAATGGGTCTGTATGCCCTCAGAAAGTAAAACACGGATCTTATCTTGGCTTTCTTTTTTTTTTGTTTGGTTCTGGCTTTTGCTTAGTATATCTTTTCTTACACTTGGGTTTTGGGTGCTTCTTATAGCCCCCCAAGTGTTTGCTTTGTTCTACGGTTTTCCTCCGCCATACGTGAGGGTTTTTTGTATAAAATTGGGGCGGGGTCACTCTTGGACATGTGGCCCATCCTCTTTATAAAAAAAAAAAAAAAAAAAAAAAAAAAAGGAGACAATAGCCTATCTTTATAAGTTACAGCATGGATATGGTCCAAGAATTAGTTTCACAAAGTCCTACTTACAGCCTCGATGCTACTAAACAGAAAACACCAAAGTATAAACCCCAAACCGTCATTCTCATCTTATATAAAGACCATAAAAAAACTGAAATGAAAAAAATAAAAATAAAAAATAATAATAAAAAAAAAAGTGATGGAGAGTCGGAGACTGATAAATATAATTCAATAGAAAATACCCCACTGACACTCCCAACCACCTCTACTAGCCGCAAATAAAAGGAATACTGTTGGGAAAATTGATTTGACAGAGTCTGTCACTCTCTGAAATCCAACCCCATGCTTTCTAATCTAATTAGCCCAACCCATGTAATCATTGTGGCTTAATTGTCTTTGTAATGGCTGGTGGAATTTGGTTTGTTCTGAAGCACTCCACACCGGCCAGCAGATCAAACTTGTCATCTGCTACCTCCCACCCGTGGCCCCCCCCCCCCCCCCCCCCCCCCCCCACACACACAACACAATGGACCAAAAACAATGGTGGAATCAATTTCATGTGCAGATTGAAGAAAATTATGTGCAACACAATGTAAAGGGTGTCACGGCTTACTTCGGCGGTGCAGCATGCGGTTAACTTGGTTGGTCATAATTTTTTTCAGCTGTACCCTTGTATATTTCATTTTCAAACTTAAAGCATCCTCTGATTTTGTCTTGTGTATTTATTTGTGTAAACAAATGATTTTTTATCAAAGAATTAGTTAACTTTTTCATTATTTCCATTTCACCATAGAGTAATGGAGATTTGCAATGGCTGCTTGTGCAACTTTTAGTTTCTTGATTTAATGTTTTAATTTGTAACTTATGTGCGACCCGCAGCAAATTCATAACATATTGGTATTCTTGTTTGCAAATATAATTGATCTTCTAAGTGTTGCGGGACCTTTGAGCACAGCCCTAAACTCTAGTGCAAAAACCTGGTATGCATGTAAATAGAGGTAGGGGCTAGATCCATGGAAACAAGCCGAATAGAAAACCTCCCTTCACTATGTTTTCCGTCATGCCCCACCCCCCCTCCCCCCAAACACACAAGACATTTCCACAAACACCTTACCTTCATAATCCAAAATCAAGAATTTAACAAAAGAAACATCATGATTAGATTCCTCAATACATTAGCCTTCCACACATACCACACTTATATAATCTACACAATCTAATTTTCAATTTGTCCAGCCAAATAATATGTCAGTAGGAGGATATTCCCATATTTCAAACCCAAAAAATATAAACTTACCAGTTGAAAAGAAACGGCAGGAAAAAGGCACTGCGGCTTGAAGCAATTAATGGCGGACGGGCAGAGTTACTGAGTGACTGTGAGCCGTGGCTTCGTGCGGCGTGAGAAGCTGGGAGCAGAAGATGACTCGTGTAGAAGAATGAAAGTTGAAGCAAACGGATCACGGAAGAAAGGGGAAGAAGAAAGAAATGAGGAGAGACCGAAATGAGTTAAAAAGGTGTCGTTCCTATTTAAATGGAATGGCGTCGTTCTAGTCAGTCAATTGAAACCATTCCAGATGCAAAACGGCTTAGTTTTACATCTGTTTTTTTTTTTTTTTAATGTCAGAATTCGGAGTCGGAAGTCGGAGTCCCACTGGGTTTCGATTCTGATTCCGACTTCCATCACGGAGTCGGAATTATTCCGATTCCGACCTCGACTTTCGAACACTCCGATTCCGTTGGAGTCAGAATCGGAACGAAAATCGACCTGAATCGGAGTGATCGGAAATTTGCACACCCGTAGAATCTATCGAGGTTTGGGGAGGAGTGTCAGGGGTTTTGAAAGATCTGAAATCGGGGGTATTTTTTACGGACCGCCCGGCCCTTACCTCTGGGTGGCATGTTCACTTTTTTTTTTTAATTTTTTTTACATTTTTAATATATTTAAATATTTTTAAAAAATAAAAAAATATAAACCAATACACTTCTTAATCATTAAGGAAAAATATAGTTGCAAGCATAGTTGTGCACTAATCTGTACACCAATGCGATGTGATTGGTCAAAAAGTAGATTTTATTGAAAACAGTATTAATTTAAATTTTAAGTATTAATAAATCAGTATTAGTACACAGATTAGTGCGCAACTGTGCTTGTATGTAGCAAAACTCAATCATTAAAGTTAAAAAAAAAAAATTTCCCGAGTGGTACCGCCCGGGCAGTACACTAGCATTATGCATTTTTTACGCAAAAAGGAAGTAAATGATGTTTAAAAAAAAAAAAATGCTACAGTAGAATTCCATGTCAAGCGGAAACAAAAGCGGGAGAATAGAACGGTGCTGTAGAACAACTCAAAAATTAATAAGAAAACAGAGTGGTGCATAGCGATAGCGTCAGGAGGGGCAGAGCACAGCAATGACAGTGGCAAGACACATTGAACAGTGGCAGTTTTTGGGCAAAACGATACTCAACGTCAGAAAATTTATGAATGGTGGATCTGATGAACTCAGGGGATGGGAAGGGGGACTAGCGGTGGCTTGTGGTGGTTCATGGATGTAAGTAAAACCCTAAGAGAGAGAGAGAGAGAGATGTGGTTTTGGTAAGAGTGAAAGATCTGAGAGGTGAGAGGTTGAGTTGGAACTGGAGGGGTGGGAGTGGTCAAACGACTTTCAATGAGTGATGAACGGTGGCAATTCACGGCAACGGCGGCCTTAAATGAGGGACAAAGGGCGAGACAAAAGGAGAGTGAGAGAGAGAGAGAGAGAGAGAGAGAGTGAGAGAGATCCATGGGAAGAAGGGCATAACCAAGATGGAGGCATTTGCTGAGGCTTGAGGTCAACCGATGATGAGCAACAGTGACGCATCATAACGACGATAGCCGCAGCGAGGTTACTGGAACAACATCGCGACAGCCGTCGAGCAAAAGTTAGGTGACAGATAGAGAGGGACAAAGCCTTACGGGTGGTTGCCTAAGACATCACCAATGGCAGTGGTGAGGAGCGCGGCTACGGCGAAGAGGGAAGATGTCTGAGACAGAGGGAGAAGCAAAAACAACGGGACTGAGGAACAGAGATATCGATGGACTACTAGCAACGATGAGCTCAGTGTGGCTGTAATGCGATGGTGCCGACAGAGTGGGGTAGAAGGCCACGGCTGGGAAGGGTGAAGAGTAGCATTCGGCACAGGAAGGGAAGGTGGAAGGAAAGAAAAAGAGGAAGAAGCAACTTGCTGATCCTTTATTATTAATTTAATGTGCATTCAACATTAATAATTTCGGAGCAGGTGGATTAAGGCATTCTTTATCAAAACGCGTTGATGTCACTCATTAGCTGGGATTTAAATATTTAAATGTTCTCTCGATGGAATCTTGAAAACTTCAATCCTTATATTTTTTTTTTCACCGAAACGATGCATCGATTGCTTTCAGCTTACTTTTGACAAAAAAGATTTTAATAAGAATGATAGAGAGAGAAATTATGGAACAACAAGAGTGCTCCCAATATTCCCATTGTTCCAAAGTGTTTAGGTAGTTTACCACTAAAATTCATGGAGAGAGAGAGAGAGAGAGGGTAGTCTTCCATGCACCAGTACCTACCATGAAATAACAGCACTCAAATAAGTTTGTGATTGTCTTTGTCCAGTCAGTGATGACGAAAATAATAGAATATACACAAGGAACTTAAATGGCCGCCTTTGATATATTACAGCAAGAGTACTGCATGCACTATATATCTCGATTCCATGATGAAAGCTATTTTTTCTTAGTACAAGCTATAGCAGGCCGGATACATTGAAATGAAAAAAGCCAAAAGTAGGAAATTGCTACAGATCACACCAAAGTAAATCTATAAGTTAACTTGATCAGCTTGAGAAAAGATGCAAAACAGAGAGAAACCATGCAATATATTGACTAAAAATAAAATTTGAAATTATTTTGGGAAGCCTACAAGCCGGGTTTAAATAACTTTGAAATTATAAATTATGAGAGTTGTTTCAAAAATGAAAAATCCAAATTATTGCATGAAAATTAAATACGTATATATGTAAATAAAAATTCTGTCAAAAACTTGGTCAAAATCATATCAGAATCAGTTTTAAAACTTGAAATGAAATATTTTCTAGAAGGCGAAAATGAATCTAAATAGATGATATTGCCCTAAATCTAATCCAATGAAGATTGAGCTCTTCTTGCCATATTTTCATAGATTTATCCTCTTAAAGTCGTTAAACATAATTAACATATATAGAATTTAGACTCGGATCCCCCATATCAAGCTAGGTTTGCATTGTGTCTTGACACTTTAATGAAGGTTTTAAAATGATACTTATTTGCAATGAAGGTTTTAAAATGATATATTGTTATAAGATCAATCCAAAACAGCATGCTAACTTTGGCTAATTAGTAGAGTTCAAAGCTTACAGTACTACAATATTAGAAAATAAGAATGTAACTTATTCACTTGATCGGTACGTACACTACATTAATAGAAATGGTCTTTTGGGAAGATTTGCTTTAGGGACGAAATTAAATCCCTAATAACTGACGATAGTCATTTACCGTTCGAATCACAAATATTAGTACATTTGGAAGGATTAACTAGGGAACAAATGTTGCGTTTGAAATGCTAAATCGATTTATAATGTTCTCATGAGCGCTAAACCATGTTTTACTAAATCCACAAAACATAAATGCACAGGCTAGGCCGGGACTTGATGATTGTCTATCTATATATTTTTGGAGGGTGTGCTGGTCAGCGCACGTACCTCATCATGGTTTGGTTTTTGGATATTTTAAAGAGGCCATGCTTTCTTACCTAATTTCGATTAATATAGTGTCACAACTGTTGTCGTCGATCGAATAATCAATGAAAAATATTAGAGAATATTCATACGTGCATGAGAAGACGCTCCTCAATGCACGACGATCTCTCCATTAAAGTAATGATCAACTTTAATGGAGTTGATACAGCTAAAACAAAGAGCCTTCCTAATCTTAATATATAGCGTAGTATACAGCTAATCTTAATATCTATCTATATATTTTTGGAGGGTGTGCTGATCAGCGCACGTACCTGATCATGGTTTGGTTTTGGATATTTTAAAGAGGCCATGCTTAATTTCTTACCTAATTTCGATTAATTTAGTGTCACAATTGCTGTCGTCAATCGAATAATCAATGACAAATATTAGAGAATATTCATACATGAGAAGTTGCTCCTCATTGATGCACGACGATCTCTCCATTAAATAAGTTTTCTCAAGTCTTCCTAATTAATTAGCGGCAAATTACTTTAATCGGTAGTTGTCTGCATGATTGTCCAATCAGTAAGGGCAAAAATATATAATAGAATAGACAAAAACAACTTACCAGCAATTAACAGGATAACAAGAATAAAAATAAATAAATAAATTAGAGAAATGAACAACAAAAATGCTCTTAATTCCAACAAGTTTCTTAGTTTTTGGGTATTTTTCCAACAAAATTAATTCAATAAACGGAAAGAAAAAGGGTATTTTTCCACCTATAACTACCATGAAATTAAATGGTTGCCTTTGATATATTACAGCAAGAATACTACGTACTGAACTATCTTGATTCCATGATGGAAAATAGTTTTTCTTAAATGGCTGCCACTAGAGGTGTGTCTTTCTAATTAACTCATACTACAGATCAGGTTACATGTTGTACGGAGAAGATTTCTAGGGGCATTATATTTATTTTGGGAATGCTTAATTGTTTAATCATTAGTGTACCACAAGCTTTCATTTTGGTTATTCCAAACAGAGAAGCCTTCCATATAATTTCCTGTTAGAGAAATTCTATTTGCAATCCTCAAGTGAAGACTGTATGTGCAGACTCTTTATTAAAAAAAAATATCATTTTAATAATTTTAAAAAGTTTTAAAGATAAAATTGTCTATGATTGCATTGCAGTCCCAAAATGGGGACTGTATGTAGTATTGCTTTTTACACATTTTAAGATTGTATCTAGCGTTAATAATAATTATCTTAAAATGTGTAAATTTAGCTTAAATGACTACTAATCCACCAAAGTTTCAGGTCTTTGCTCAATTAGTAGTCATCTTCAACGACAAAACTTTGGTAACTTTCAAATGAATCGTGACAAAAAGAATATGATAGAAAATAGCAACTTGCTCTTGTATATTTAATTGTTGTGCATTAATTAATAATTTGGGAGCTGGTGGATTAAGGCGTTCTTTATCAAAACTTGTTGATGTATGATTTTTCATTTAAAAGAATGAGTCACACATGTTCAGCTGATCATGTATTAAGGGAATCTTGAAAACTTCAATCCTTATATATTTTTTTTCCCCCAAAACGATGCAACGACTGTGCTCTTTCTTATTACTTTCGACGAAAAATATTTTAATAAGAATGATGATAATAATAATTCTTAATTATAAGAATAACCAGTACCATATATTATAATATCATAATAATTATCTTAATAGGGTTCTGATAAAAAAAAAAAAAATTATCTTAGAGCCTTCTATAGTTAAAATTTATAATTAGAGAAATACTATATTTTATATATCATCTTCAATTTAAAACTAATATTGTATTTAAGTAATTTATCAACCAGTAAATTATATGTAGCCGACCATGAGAAACGCGTTAATTGGTTAGTGTCAAAAGTTATGATTAGGCGAAATATAAGAAAACAACAGTCTTCTCTCGGTTGCTCTCTGGTGAACGAGGTGAAGTTTAGAGCAGGTTTTGGTGTGAAGTTTTAGGCTGTAGTTAGTGTGAGCAATTATGGAGGATATTCAAGAGAGATGGAGTCAATTAAAGTTGACAGAGAGTGAGTCTTCGGTGCTGGAATTGGATGATGAGGGTGTGTCTGAGATGAAGGAGAAAGGTGATAGAAGTCTGGTGGGGAAGGTGTTCACCGATCGTATGGTGAATAAGGAGGTTCTTGCATCCACGATGGCTAAGGTGTGGAGGATCAGTAAACAGGCTGTTTTTCATGAATGTGGGTCAAATGTCTTCACTGTGACATTTGCTACACAGGCAGATAAGGAGAAGGTCTTAATGGGAAAACCATGGTTGTTTGACAATGGTTTGTTTGCTCTTAAGCTGTTTGATGTGTTGAAGCAACCAAAACTGATATGCTTTGATAATGAAGAATTCTGGGTGCAACTTCATAACCTGCCCTTTGCATTCATGAATAGAGTGTATGGAGAGAAGATAGGGAGGACAATTGGGAGAGTTCTGGAAGTTGATGTCCCGAGTGATGGGATAGGGTGGGGAAGATTCCTGAGAATAAGGATTGAGTTGAATTTATACCAACCTCTAGCAAGAGGGAGGATGATTAGTGTGCAAGGAGAACAGGTGTGGATCCCGATCAAGTATGAAAAATTGCCTAAGGTTTGTTTTATGTGTGGTTTCTTAGTTCATGCAGATGGAGGGTGCAGATCTCAAAGTGAATCATTGTCTCAGCATGCTGAAAAGATACAGCAGTTTGGTTCATGGCTTCGTGCCTCTCCTTCCTTTATTAAAAGAAGCTATTCCAGTGGGAGGTCCAGTAATGGTGCTGGCGAGAGGTGGAAGAAAGGTCCAGTGGAAAGTGGAGGATCTGACTCTGATTCGGCTAACCATGCAGGCGAAAATCAAGGATCTCATCCAAATTCAAATTCGGATAAGGATGAGAGTGTGGAGTTTGTGGCTTGTTCATATCATCAAGATATGGATAAGAGGGATGTTATAACGGAAAAGAGGGAGGGATCTATAGAAAGGAAGGGGAAGGAGTGTTCAAACTTGCAGAATCTGATAAGGCAGGAAGAGACAGTTAGGGAATCAGTTAACCAGAATCTAGTGGGTCACGTGGAGGATATACATAGGAAGGGAGAGTTGGGCTTGAGTATGGGCCTGGGTCTGGATGCTGGCCCAATTATGGAGGACCAATGCTTTAATGCATTGGCTAAGGAGAGTCCAAATCTAATGGGTATGACTAATAGTGTGATCCAGCCGGGGTTAAGTGCTGAAGTAACAAGTCAGTCCAGTGATAGAAGGACTATGATCACTAGAGGAAGGTGGAAAAAACGTGCCAGGGGGAAAGCTATGGACAGAAATATTTTAAGCTCAGACATGATGCTGAAAAGAGGGTTAGTTGATGAAGAGGATGGTGGTGGGGAAGAAGCAAGTAGGAAAAGAATAAAAGTTAACAAGGAAGGTGCTTTCCTTGATGCAAAATTGAACTTGGTGGCGGCTGCTGAGCAGCGCCACCAAGAGCAATGAAAATCTTGAGCTGGAACTGCAGGGGGCTTGGTAACCCCCGTGCAGTTCATGACCTTCACAATCTTGTGAAGGATAAGGGACCAGACTTGGTTTTCTTGATGGAAACCAAGTTAGAAGCATATAGATGGGTTTTTCTTAAGAGGAAATTGAATTATGAGGGATGTTTTGTAGTTAATCCGGTAGGAAGAAGTGGAGGTTTGGCTTTACTATGGAAGATGGAAATTAATGTGATCATTCATTCATATTCTAGATTTCACATTAATGCAGTAATCAAAGCTGAAAAGGAGGATATGGGGTGGCAGTTTACTGGATTCTATGGACATCCAGAGGTGAGTAAGAGACAAATGTCATGGGATATTTTACTGTCATTAAAGCCTTCTAATCCTATGGCTTGGTTTGTTTGTGGGGACTTCAATGAAATTTTGGCTCAAGATGAGAAGAGAGGAGGGAACCTGCGATGTGAGTCTCAAATGCATAAATTTAGACATGTGGTAGATATGGGGGGTTTGTTTGACTTGGGATGGTCGAATTCCAAGTTTACATGGTGCAATAGACACAAGGATGATACTTTTACTATAGAGAGACTGGATAGAGGCTTAGCCAACAGTGAATGGTTGGGGTATTTTAACTCAACCAGAGTGGAAACTCTGGTGGCCAGAAGCTCGGATCATAGGCCTTTATTCTTTTCAACTCAAGACCTACCTGCACAGAGAGGAGGCTGTTATAAGGCTTTCAAGTATGAAGTGGCTTGGGGTCAAGAGGAAGAATGTAAAGAGCTTATAAGCAAGGAATGGCTGCAGGGAAGTTCAAATGTTGATCCTATAAAAGAAGTCCAACAAACTTTAAAAAACTGTAGAGTATCCTTATCAAGATGGAAGAAATCTCATTTTTCAGACTTGGAAAAGGAGATTAGTCAGAAATCTGCTTTACTAAAACAGTTGCAGGATGATGAAAACCAGTATAATGAGGAGGAGATTCTGAGGCTACAAAATGAAGTGGGGATTTTACTGCAGAAAGAGGATCTTAAATGGAGGCAAAGAGCAAAAAGGCATTGGTATCAAGGGGGGGACAGAAATACAAGGTTCTTTCATGCATGTGCAACACAAAGAAAGAAGAAGAACTTTATAAAACATATCAGAGATGCAGAGGGTATTCTGAGAAGTGATGAGTCTGCTATTTCTAGTGCTTTCAAGGATCATTTTCAGAAGATTTTTTCAACCTCGAATCCAAGGGAAGACGATATTGATGCCTGTTTGCAAAGTGTGGACTCTAAAGTGACAAGATCAATGAATGAAGATCTTGTGGCTCCTTTTCAGCAAGAGGAGGTATTGGAAGCACTTCAACAGATGGGGCCTTTCAAATCTCCTGGACCAGATGGGTTTGGAGCAGACTTCTACCAACATCACTGGGCAGTAGTGGGCCCAAAAGTATGTAAGGCAGTCCTAAATGTACTAAATGGGGGTGATATGCCAAGTGAGTTGAATCTTACAAATATTGTGCTTATTCCTAAAGTAGATGTTCCTCTTTCTGTTAATGAGTTTAGACCAATTTCTTTATGCAATGTTTTGTATAAACTCATAGCAAAAGTTCTAGCAAATAGGCTTAAGCTTGTATTACCTTTCATAATTTCTAGGCTGCACAGTGCTTTTGTTCCAGGTAGATCTATTATGGACAATGTGATGGTGGCCTATGAGATCCTTCATACTATGAAAGCAAGACAAAGAGGTCGAGATGGAAGCATGGCTCTAAAGCTGGATATGTCAAAGGCATATGATAGAATAGAGTGGACTTTCCTAAGGTCCATCATGAAGAAGCTGGGTTTCTGTGATAAATGGAACCATTTGATTTTGCAGTGTGTAGAATCGGTTAGATATTCAGTGGTGGTGAATGGAAAGGTAGGTGACTCTTTCATGCCCACTCGAGGTCTAAGGCAAGGTGACCCTTTGTCACCTTACTTGTTTATCATCTGTGCTGAGGGACTGAGCTCCATGTTGAGTGATGCTGCTGCAAATGGGAAGATAAGAGGGGTTGCTGCTATAAGAGGTGGGACCAGAATTAATCACCTCCTCTTTGCTGATGATTGTGTGATCTTTAGCAAGGCAAGTAAAGAGGAGTGGTTGACCATACAAGATCTATTGCTGTTGTATGAAGTTTCCTCAGGCCAAAAGCTGAATAGACAGAAGACTGCAATTTTGTTTAGCTCCAACACCAGTGAGATTATAAAAAGGGAAGTGGCAGCCGTGGCTGGTGATATTATTTGTGGTGACTATGGTAAATATCTTGGTCTTCCAACTATGATTGGAAGATCAAAGTATGAAACTTTTAGAAATATAAAAGAAAGAGTGTGGAGAAGGATTAGAAGCTGGAAAAATTCTTTTCTGTCCAGTGCTGGTAGAGAGGTGTTAATTAAGGCAGTCTTACAGTCCATTCCTACTTACACAATGAATGTATTTAGATTCCCAAGAAAGTTGTGTAATGAGATCAATTCTATTATTGCAAGCTTCTGGTGGAGTGGCAACAAAGATAGGAAGGGTATTCATTGGAAGAGGTGGGATAAAATGGGTGAAAATAAGAAAGATGGGGGGATGGGGTTTAGAGATATTGATGGTTTTAATAAGGCCATGTTAGCAAAACAAGGGTGGATGTTACAAACAAAGTGTGATTCTTTGGTTGCAAAGATTTTTAAGGAAAAGTATTTTCGGAATTGTAAGTTTATTGATGCAAAGATTGGTTATAAGCCCTCCTTTATATGGAGGAGTTTGTTAGCTGCACAAGATTTGGTGAAAGCAGGTTTGGTCTGGAGAGTGGGTAATGGGAAGAGCATCTCAATTTGGAAGGATAAGTGGCTACAAAATGGCTCAGATTTTAAAGTGAGATCACCTATTAATACTCTATCTGCAGACTCGAAGGTAAGCTCTCTTATCTTTGAGGATTTGCATTGCTGGAATGAGAGATTGGTAAGGGATGTGTTCAGTAGGGAGGAGGCAGCTCAGATTTGCAGTATACCATTAAGTTGGCAGGGGAGGGAGGATGAAATGATGTGGGGCTTTACCAAGGATGGTAGGTTTTCTGTGAGAAGTGCCTATCATTTAGGCAATGCCTTGGGAAAATCTATGGTTGGGGAATGTTCTAACAAAGAAGTTCAGAAGCAAATTTGGGAAGGGGTTTGGAGACTAAATGTACCTAATCCTACAAAGCAGTTTGTGTGGAAGGCTCTGAAGGGCATCTTACCAACAAAGCAGAGTCTAGTGCAGAGAAAAATAATTGAAGATGCTACATGCCCGATCTGTCAAAGGGGTGAAGAAACAATAAGCCATGTCCTATGGTCATGCCCAGCTGCAAGTGATGTATGGGCAGAGAATGGGAGTGGCCTTCAGAAATGGCCTAGTGAAGAAAAAGACTTTTATGTGCTATGGTCTGAAATGCAAACCAGATTGCAGAAGAGTAAATTAGAGGAGGTTTCTATGATACTGAGAGGACTATGGACTAGGAGAAACATGATGTTTTTTGAAGGTAAGTTTGACAGTCCACGAAAAGTACTAAATGCCTCAATGACTAGTCTTAAAAGTTTTCAAGAAGCTCGTGCTGCACTAAACACTCTGAAGGGGACTCAAGGTCAGATAAGGAAGAATATCAAATGAAAGCCACCAGATGAGGGTGTTTCTAAGGTAAACTTTGATGCGGCTATTGACAAGAACAATTTTAAATTGGGCTTGGGTATAGTGGCAAGGAATCATGTGGGGGAGGTTCTGTTTACTTTCTGTGCTGCCAAACAGTTTAGTGGAAGCTCTGACCTGGCTGAAGCAGCTGCTCTTTGGAGAGCTATGGAGCTTGTTTTAGAGCTTGGTGTCAGTTTGGTGGTATTTGAGGGAGATGCTGCCAGAGTACTAAGAGGAGTAACAGTGGTAGGGGGCAACTATGCATGGATGGAACAGCAGTATGCCAACATTCGGGGAAGGCTTTTAATGAGGCCAGATTGGTCTGTGAGTTTCATTCATAGAGAGGGCAACTGTGTTGCCCACGCACTAGCCAAGAGAGGTCTGAGTATGGAAGGGGAGTGGTGCTGGATTGAGGATGGACCTTCAGAAATCACTAGTATGATTACTAGAGAAATGTCTTATAGCAATGGGGGGAGTTAAGTGAATGAATGTCTTTTGTGAGTTTAAGTGAGTGTTGCTATTTTTGTAACACATTTTATGATGAATGGAAAGTATTGATGATTGTTTCAAAAAAAAAAAAAGTTATGATTAGGCTTGTTTGGATACAAGAAGTGTTTCATCTCATTATTACAACATTTTCAAATTATCACGCAAAATATAATAATGAATTAAATTTTTTCAAATATCAAAATAATAATAATATTAAAAATAATATTATAACAATGTTTTATTTATTTTTCAACTTTTATCTCAACTCATTCACTACAACAAAAATAGTTTTTAGTGACAGATGAAACTGTCACAAGAAATGGAAAAAACGTCACGAAATATATTTGGTGACGGTTTCTGACCGTCAACACCACTGTCACGTAATGTGCGTCACGGATTACATTTGGTGACAGTTTACTGTACAAGCATCACTAAAAATATTTTTAGTGACGGTTGGGGATGTGCCGTTTGAAATAACGTTCGAACGTATTATTTTCTGTGACGGTTAGAATCTGTCATAGAAAATAACGTTCGAACTTAAAATATTACGTTCGAACGTAAAAAAGATGAGCTGACATCCGAACGAGAAAAGGTAACGTTTGTTGATTATAGTTCGGACGTATAATGTAAACGTTCAAACGTTTATACGTGCAAACGTTACGTTCGAATCTCGAATCCAACGAAAAGGAAATAATGTCCGAACGTTTGTATCATAACGTTCGGACATTAATTCGAATGTTAAGAGAGTAGAGCTCGAACGTAAAGTGTACGTTCGGATGTTTGGAACGTTAAACTTTTTTGACATTCGAACGTTTTTTTAACTTGGGTTTAAACGTTCGAACGTTTTGTTACTATTTTGTATGGTTACGTTCGAACGTATTTTATTTATATTCGAACGTACATATCAGAAATGCTAAACTCATCCACTTAATAAACAAACCAATTGTTTCATATTACAGTACATATTTCACAACCAACATTGTTTGAAACTGTTTTCAAATTAGATGTTAAAAATGTAATACACAAATAAAATTCATTTCTTTTTCTTTCCTCGCCCAGCACGATTCTGTTGCAATGACATAACACGCTCCATTTGCAGCATCATCTCCCGCTACACTTGCTCTTGGACCTCACTACGGATTCTTTCCTCCTGGTCTCTTTGTTGGTCCTGCAAACGCGTCTCTAAATGAGACTGTCGCTCTAAGAGGGACTCCAACTCTTGCTGTCTAGACCTCATACACTCATTCTCGCGTCGTGAAGCTTCTAAATCTTTTGTAAGATTATTAATTTGTGATGTCGATGAGGTTGAGGAAGATGAACCGGAATGCTTGAAAGATCGTCCCAAACCTCTTGCCATACTAGAGTTGGGCCTAAGCACCTGTGAAAAAATGTCCAAGTCACTAGGAGAGGATTCCCCAGAAGCTGACTGCATCTCCTTCATTTTTCCCTGCAGTTTGAAAGATCAAAACACACAATAAGTAACATATTAAAAGAAATACAAATAAAAAATAATTTAATCACATGTTACATAATTTATTTAACAAAAGGAACACCGCTTACATAATTAATTGCAGCTGCAGGATCCATCCACTCACTATGCTCATTAGTGTGAGCAGCAGCATAGACATGAATGAGGGAAAAGTTTTCAGGATCATCATGTTTCTAAGAAAATGACATTAGCAATTTGAAAAAGACAGTGTTAGTACTTATATAAAAGAATAATAAGAAAAAATATGAATTATTGCGTTTATTAATTACCATTTTTTCAGCAAGATGATTGAATGATCTTGAACCAGCACGATGGTGAATAGTCAGAGCAGATCTATTATTTGCATTTGTAGAACTTAAGTGCTACAAAAATAATTCCCACCGTTAATTGTAATATATGTACATACATATAATATAAACAACAAATATAAATGTAAATAATTATAGAAAATAAATCTAGAATACCTGATATTCTGGAGAGGCAAAAAGATCACAACACTTTATCCAGTCGTCTAATTTCATCTGCTGGAAAGGGCACTGTGCAGCCTCTTCAAACGTCTCAAATTTCTTGAAATGGTCGTGACATCGTCCCTTGTGACGTCGGAATAGTGTAGCCATTAACTCATTCACAGTTCTCAAATCCTCACTACGACCAAAGTCGAGGTCAAATTCTTCCTAATTATAAATTAATTACATTAAAAATATGATAAACTAATGTAGGTGAAAAAAATGATATAATAAGTAAAATCACCAGCACACGACTCCGAATGTGTTCCTTAATCTCATTCGGCACATCTGTCCAGGAGCGCACATAAAATGGAGCATAAGCTCGAATTACTGTGCCAATATAGGAGGAAAGCGCTGCTGCACTATCATTCACTCCTCCAGTGGAATTATCAGGAATTGTGATTTTCATTTTACCATGCCTTCGATTTTTCTCAAGTGAGATGCCGCGTGTATAGCCACGACCGCGACAAGCAGATGCATCAACTAATAGATGATAGTATAATTTTGAAGGTTATATATATTATTTATTGAAACAAACCTCTTGATTATATATAGTATTAACGTAAACATTCCTTACCGGTAGGTGTCGACTGTGCATCGTTCTCTGTAATGTTAACTTCATCTTCGGGAACGGACTCCTCAGGTGGGGAGTCCTCAATGGGTTCAGGACTTGGACTCGGTGGAGGAGGCACATTTCTCCTTTGTCTTTTTGGCGGCATACTTGGAAATGATTATATATAACAAAAAAATATTATTAGAATAAATTTAAATTTATTATAAAATTCTATAATGGCTGTATATGAATAAACTTTTTAGTACTTTTCGTCTTCATCTTCGGATGTATTTTCCATGTTTGTTTCAGAATCTCTCTGTATAACATCTTCGTCATCATCATCAAGCTCTTCTTCATCATCCTTATCCACTTCCCCCCCGGATTCTTGTTCGTCTTCTTCTTCTGACTCTTCTTCTGTACTTTTCTCTCGGGGTTCAATTGAATGATAATTTATAGAAGACGGGTCGAGATGGATGAGTGGGACGTCATCTCTACATAAGGGGAGCAACTCGAGTGCACCGAGGTCAACAAATAAGTTAATACCCCCTCCTCCATCTTCCTGGTAGGCCTCTACATTTGGAGTGTCATCTTCATCTCCACTATTATCGTAATCTGCACTCGTTCCTACTTCATATATATTTCGAGGAACAAATTTTTGTACAACTCGCCAAGTTATCTCTCCACTATCTTCATCAGCACTTTTCATTGGATCAATCAAGTAATAGATTTGAGTAGCTTGACAAGCCAGTACGAATGGATCATCTTCGTATCATTTAGATGCAGTATTGACACTCGTAAAATGATTATCCCTATATATCGAATCCCGACCACCGCCTAGATCCCACCAATCATATTTAAAGACATATTTATAGACCCACCCAGATATTTCAATCCGATAATATCATGAATGAAACCATAATAATCAATATCATCTGTTCCATGACTCCCCTCGACCAAGACATCACAGTTTTGAGTTTTTCTATTACGTTCACGGTCCAGAGTATGGAATCTATAACCTCAAACTGTGCATGCAGTGTATCGAAGTGCTCTGTTTGATGGACCACGGGCCAATGCATACAATTCAAAAGAGACTGATCCGGGATCACGAGCACGTTGTTCCAATATCTAACAATTTAAATAATGTCATTTATTAAATATTAGCTAGAGTTAAAACTTTCATCATGCAACATATATTATAGAGTTTAGTTCATGCACGTTGTTCAAACCATCCAGAAAATTCTTACTCGTGTCTTGCCACTATATCCTCGATGCCTTCCATCTTAAGTTTGTCCATGTGCTCACTGTATAGTATAATTTATCATATTATTTTACAGAACAATAGTTAAAGTTAACCTCATTATCTTTAGAATTATTTAAACCTTGTACAACGACATACCTTAGATAGTGATCAATCTCCTGACAATTATTTAGCACGTACCACCGAACTTTACCCAACTTTGTATCAAGTAAATCGTAACCCGTTTGTGCACCCAAAGGTCGTACATTCTGAGAAAACACTGATAGCTCACGAGGAGGCGGAGCAGTAAGATCAGCATTTCGTTCTTGACGAATAAATCGTATCTCAACACCACGAAGATATAAAGAGCAAAATGTTAACCATTCATCGTGTATATAGGCCTCTGCTATTGAACCCTCAGCTCTGGCTTTATTCCCAACAGTGCGCTTCAGTCAACCTAAATATCTTTCAACTGGATACATCCAACAGAACTGTACCGGTCCACCCAACATGATCTCCCGGGGTAAATGTATTGCTAAATGGACCATGACATCAAAAAATGACGGTGGAAAGATTTGCTCAAATTTACATAGTATAGTAGCAATGTCTTCTTCCAGTTTCTGCAGCATATCTCGCTTCACTACCCGAGCACACAAATCCTTAAAAAACATACACAGTTCAGTTATGGCAACACGTACAGCAGATGTTAGCTTCCCACGAATTCCCACCGGTAATAACTTCTGCAAAAATACGTGACAGTCATGACTTTTCAATCCACCAATTTTCCAGTCATCATGGCTTACGCATCTACTGATATTTGAAGCATAACCATCTGGCAACTTCGCACCTTGCAACCATTTGCAGAAGTCCATCCTCTCCTCCCTTGTCATTGTAAAACATGCATGCTGCATGACCACCCTCTCACCTTTCACTCGTAAATGCAAATTATGTTTAATTCCCATTCTTTCAAGATCTTTCCTTGTCTTAATCGTATCTTTCGTCTTTTTATTGATGCTCATCAATGTACCCAGTATATTATCACAAATATTCTTCTCAATATGCATTACATCCAAACTATGTCGCAACATGCAGGACGACCAATACGGCAACTCAAAAAAAATACTACGCTTTGTCCAATTCAATTCTGCTACGCCTCGTTTTCTCTTGTTCTTTCCCCGACCTTTGCCAAAATTGTTCACTACCACATGTACCAATTGTTCCAGGATCTCTTCCCCAGACAACTCATTTGGCGCAATTCTATCTTCTACTCGTCCATCAAACTTAGCGGATTCTGTTCTCCATGCATGATTTGTTGGTAGATAACGTCGATGACCCATGAAACACAACTTTTGAGAATATTTTAACCACTCACTAGTAGTTTCTTTATTACACGTCGGACACGCTAACTTTCCTTTAGTACTCCAGCCGGAAAGATTCTCATATGCCGGAAAGTCATTTATCGTCCACATTACCGCAGCATGCATCTGAAAAGTTGTTGATGTGGATGCATCATAAGTTCTGACGCCTGCTTCCCATAACTGTTTCAACTCTTCAATCAACGGCTGCAAATATACGTCAATGTCATTCCCAGGTGATCTCGGGCCGGGGATAAGCAAAGTTAACAAAAAGTTGGGCGCCTTCATGCACCTCCATGGTGGAAGATTGTACGGAATCAACACTACAGGCCAAGTGCTATAACTTGTACTCATATTTCCAAAAGGGTTGAATCCATCAGTTGTGAGTCCGAGGCGCACGTTCCTTGCTTCTATCCCAAACTCTGGATATTGATTATCGAAAGATTGCCATGCAAGTGAGTCAGCAGGGTGCCTCATAAATCCATCATTTTGAACTCTTTTCTCTTTGTGCCACTTCATATCATGAGCTATTTTCTTACACATGTATAATCTTTGCAACCGAGGTTTCAATGGGAAATATCGCAATACTTTAACCGGCACGCTTTTCTTATCCTTCCACCTCGACTCTCCGCATACAGGACATGCTTGTTTCTCCTCGTTCTCATTCCAAAATAAAACACAATCATTCTTGCATGCATGTATGGACTTATACTCAAACCCTAATCCCTTTCTCAACTGTTTCGCTTCATAAAAGTTCTTCGGCAATGCAGATCCTTCGGGAAGCACTTCGTTAAATAAGTCTAATACCATGTTAATTGCTTTGGTTGACATTCCACACAATGACTTTATGTGAAGTAACCGCACAATAAACGACATTTTAGAATGTTTTGTACAACCTGGATAAAGCTCGCGCTTTGCATCTTCCCACATTTCTGGAAAATTATCTGAATCATTACGTCGCCCACTTGAGCCATTGTCGTCAACCTCATCCATAAACATCCCAGCTCCAATGTCACTCAACATCTCCTCCATCTCATCTCGCTCATAATCATCATCCACGTGCCGCAAATTTTCCCGCTGACTGAATAAGTCATCCGCTGATTCAGCATACGGCTCACCATGCAGTACCCATCGAGTATACCCCAAATCCATACCGTTCACAAATATATGACTTTCAGCTTTATCCAATCCTATCGCACACCCCAAATCCATGATTATCAGTAGAGGCCTTTGCAAAATCAATGAAGGCCCTTACTCCACGCGCATAGGGTATGTAATCTTTTCTAAGTCTATCGCGTAGACGCATCCAACTTTTATCATTTTCTAAAAACATCTAATTTTTTAGTAACACGTATAAGAATTAAATACACATGCATGTCATGATACATCATGTTCAAAGTACTCCTTCTCAAGGTAGTTGGTCCTATCCCATTCGAGATTATATTCTCCATATTGCACAAGTCCCGTCACTCTACTACTTTGAACGTTAGTAAAAATTTCGGCAGTACTTCCCCATAGTTCTCCAAGTATACATGTTCACATATAGGGATTATGACCCTAAGAACAGTATACCCGAAGAACAAATAAGGAAGACACCAAAACTTCATACTAAACGTTCAAAGTAGGAATAACGTTTATGTGCAATACAGATAATATAATCTCAAATTGTCCACACTGGACAATTCAGGAATTAATGTACACCTAAATGTACACTAATTCCCAAACGGGTCTAAGGTTATTTATGCAATGTTATACAATATCTAACAAAAAAGTCTACAAATAAATTAGCGCACATTGTTTGAATTATCCCGATGTACTAATAATATTTATATTATTAATGATTGATAACACTTAGAAATTATTTATAGACTTATATAATTCCTAATAACAAATTATACTTATTATCAGCTATATAATATATAACACTACTATAAAATATCTTATAATTACTATTATAAGTTACTGATAACACTTATATTTTATTTGTTATTATATAGCATAAAATAACAATTTTTACTTATTTATTTCGTATTTAATATAATATATAGTAAATTAGATTATAATTGTGACGCCCCCAAAATCCCCACGCCCGAACACGGGGAAATTGAGACGTCCGGATGGTGACACCCCGGGTCACCATCCCATCGACGGGTGCCGAGTGTGTGCAAGGCAGCAATTGTGTACAGAGAGACACGCAGCGGATAAGAAAGTCATAACTAAGTACCAGAATTTTTTCTTAACGTAATACAAGC
The DNA here is from genome assembly GCF_018687715.1 of Carya illinoinensis. Taxonomy (NCBI): domain Eukaryota; kingdom Viridiplantae; phylum Streptophyta; class Magnoliopsida; order Fagales; family Juglandaceae; genus Carya; species Carya illinoinensis. Next base: position 25,129,776 of record NC_056767.1, read on the forward strand.
TGTTTAAAACGTACATAAATAAAATATTACAAAACACAAATACAGTTTTAAACAAATAAAAAGATAGCATCAGCAACCCGGCGGAGCCGCATCCTCGGGCTCAGCCTCCTCCTCTTCATCCTTTAACTCTGCACCAAAAGCTACGGAACCACGAATGGTACCGCAGGTAAGTAAAACCCAAACACTACCAGATAAAAACACATATAACTCAAACAAGATGCATGAAACATGCCCAATGCACAAACCCATAAAACACAAGTTTTCCACACACGCCAAAAACCCATTTGACATCTCAAACCATTATCCAATTTTAACCGTATGCACCATGACCTCCCCTAGGGGTCATCCGCACACCCTGGCTCCAGTGTCACACCGCAGAGTACCACCACGCATGCGACACCTAACAAGCGATGCCCAGTTCCGCGCCCCGCGCGTGCGTAGCCAAGCATCCTCTAGCCCTCGCCAGCGAAGGGCCACGGAGTCGGTGAGTAGGCCGATGCCCGGTTCCGCGCCCGGCGCGTTCGTAGCCAAGCACCCCCTAGTCCCGCTCCCATTATCGCTTTCGATAACTCAGGGGACATCACTCAGTTTATTCCGCTCCCGAGTGACCAGAGGAGCTCCACCGAGATAATAACCCATCCCGGCTTGGGCTCGTGATACACACGCACCCGCAACACACTCACGCCAAAACACAGGCTTTTCTCATAAACCCACAACACACGTGCATGCATCATGTAATGTCATAACAATGCACATTAAAATAATCCAACAATCATAAATCAAATAAACAGGCAACTCCGTCCTCCATCCATCCGACCCCCGAAACTCCTCGGACTCAGTCCGGAATCAACAACCAACAACAATAAATAATAGAGTAATTAAATAAATAAAACAATTGAATGAGCAATATATATTAAAATCTGAAAATAGGGTTTGGAAAATACTTACAGCGCTATACGGCAATTTTAGAAAACACGAGGCGTTGCAAACGGCGGAAAAACAGCAACGTCACAGTGAAATTTCACTGTGGCCGTGGGTCCGAAAAACCCACTTTTGAACGGGGACAAACTAGGACACGAGATTGATAGGGAATGGTCTAGGGATGGTTGTGAAGCTATAGGAAGCGACGGACGGCCGTGGGTGGCGGCGGAATGGCCGGAAATGGCCGGATTACCCAAAACGGAAACTAAGCTCGTAGGAGCTGTTCCGGTGGTCGTTGGAGGCCGGAAATAGGTGGGTTAGGACGGCAAGGAGTCGTTGATGAAGTGGTGAAGAAATGGTGGCCGGAGGTGGAGCGACGGCGGCGGATCGGAGCAAAATCCGTGCGCCTTTGTTGAGCTTTTTCCGGCCAAATGGCCGGCCGGTTGGGGGTGGGTTTTGGAGGGAAGGTAGACCGGAAGGAGAGGAAGAGAATGGGACCGGTGGGAGGCCGAACGGTGGCCGGACGGCGGCGGTAGGGGCTGGGGAAGGTTGACGCCGGCGTGAGGGAGAGAGAGAAGAGAGAGAGTGCACGGGGGGGGTCCGAGTCGGGGAGAGAGGAGAGAGAAAAGAAAGAGAAAAAAGAAAAAGAAGAAAAAAGAAAAGAAGGGAAAAAGAAAAAAGGAAAAAGAGAAAAAGAAAAAAAAGATGTGAAAAGAAATGAGGTCCAGTCCTCACTCCGGGAAAAAGAAACAAACCGCCAAAAAGATTAAAACCACAAAAACAACTAAAAGAAATAAAACACAACCTCAAATAAATTAAAATAAATTAAAAACCGACTTTAAAAACGCAATTAAAATAAAATAAAATATCTGATATATTAATTAAAATAAAAACAATTATTTCAGCGAAAATACACTTAAAAGCGGGTCATCACAATAATTACTAGTTATACTATATATTGAAAACACTTAATTGTTATCAGTTATTATATAATTATTACTATTATTGCCAAAATTATTATAATTATTATAATAATTTTTATTATTAAATAAGTAATTATTATTATAATTACTTATCTATTTCTTATTAATCCTTTTTTAATACTATACATTACATGATAATTATTATTATGGATTGATACTAATAACACTATACTATATATTATTAGATAAAATATTTATTATTATTGAGCTATTAGATTTTTAGGAATTATTATTTTATAATAATTATATATTAATAATTGTTAATATATAATATAAATACTTATTTATATTATAATTTTAGTAATACGAATTTTTATATATACTATATAGTTATGCCTTATAATTGGCACTTAGTAATATATCTAATTTATTATATTAGTTATTTAACTAATTATATAGATAATAGTTTTAATCGTAATATTATAATTTATAATTATCGTTATTATAAATTATATACTATTTATTTTTATTTTTACACAAATAATCACACTATTTATTTTTATCGAAATTGTTATATATATTCTTTAATCACAACAAATTACTAAAATAGACACATAAATTTACAAATAATTATTATTCAAAAACATACACTATACTAAAACATTATCACATTAAGAATAAACATATTCAATAACAATAATTTTTCATTTTAATTCATCCAAACAACACAATCCATATCACAAATTAAATCCACAATAAAATGTAACAATAGAGTTTAGTATATATACCTTGTGCTTTAAAGAAATTCCTCTTCAAAAATCACAACTTTTCAACAATTCACAACAAATGATCCTTCAAAAAATACACAATACTAGTTAGTTAAATATATATAAAAAAAAACATTGATAATTATCATGTAAATTACAAATAAAAAATGAGAAATTTTTTTTACCTTAATGCTTAAAACTATACCTTTGCAAACTCTCTCTCACTATAACCCTCCACTTCTTCTCTTCCTCTCTCTAAAACTCTCTCTGTCTCTCCAAACGTTTCCACTTCTCAGCTCCCTCTCAAAACTCTCTCTGTCTCTCACTCTAACACGCACGGAGGAAAGTAGATTGCTTTCCCGTGCATGAAAGTTTTATATTATGCTTGTTATGCAATTAACGTTCGGACGTTCATTAATGAACGTTCGAACGTTTCATTTTACGTGCGAACGTTTAAGTAGTAACGTTCAAACGTATAATTATCCTGCCCAGCAATTATACAGTACGTTCGCACGTATGATTCTCCATCCTACGTATTCGTCAATAACATTCGAACGTTTATATAGTACGTTAGAATGTACTGTTTAAATTTGGTTTCAGCGGGAAATTTTCCTCCGAATTTATTATAACGTCCGAACGTTTCACATGAAGGTTCGAACGTAAATATTATTATTTACATATTAGAATTTAGTATATTCCTCATAATATATTTATATATTAAATTATAAATTATACAATATTAATTAATATATAATTTGTACCAATTATAATATATATAACATAAGTATTATATAAGAACGTACTATATATATATATATTATAACTTTATATTAACTAATAATATAAAATATATATTATATTATAACTATAATATAATAAGTATATTATATATTATAGTTATAACAAGTATATTATAATATATTATATAGGAAAAATTTTATATTATCCTAGTATAATAGTACTTTAATATAGTATATCTAATAACTATATTAAAGTAATATAGTTATTAGATAATATGGTATAAGTATTATATAATATATTATCTATATTATAGTCTATAATATAGTATAAGTATTATATAGTATGTTATCTATATATAATAACTATATAATATAGTATAATATATTATATAGTAAATATATTATAGATATAATATACTACTAGTACTATGTTATATATACTACTTGTATATAATATAGTATATATACTACAAATATAGTGTAATATATAGTATACTATACATATACTTTATATATATATATATATCATACTATACATATACTTTATATGTATATACTATATATATTATATACTATATATTACTATATAGTACATACTATAGTTATTATATAGATACTATAGTATATTAACTATAGTATTGGATATATAAATAACTCTATATACTACTATATAATATATACTATATATATTAACATATTAAATAGTATATAATATATATATTAATATTATTACAATAATATATACAATAATATTATATAATTATTATATAAGTATACACTAGATATTATATAATATATAGTATATATAATATAATATATAATAACATACGTATATATATTATATCTATATATAGTATATAATATAATATATAATAACATACGTATATATATTATATATAATATAGTATATATTATAATACTATATACTATATAATATAGGTTTCAATAATACGTATATAACACTATATACGTATTAACACTACATACTATATAACACTATATAGTATATACTATATTGTAATATACTATATACTATATAGTGTTATATATAATATATAACACTATATAGTATATAGTATACACTATATACACGTATAACACTATATAGTATACACTATATACACTATTAACACTATATACTATATAATATACGTATATTATACGTATATAATATTATACATTATATAATATATAATATATATTATATAATATATCATATTATATAGTAATATATAGATAATATAATATATATTATATTAATATATTATATAATATATATAATATAATATATAGTGTAAAAACGTTCGAATGTTATAATTAAAACGTTCAGACGTGTTGATTAACGTCCGAACTTATACGTTATACGTTCGCATGTAGATGAAACGTTCGAACGTTAATTAATGAACGTTCGAACGTTAACTGTATATAAAGCCAGGCACGACGGTTTCCAGGCCATAACATTCACTAAAACTCAAACTCTCTCTTCATTTCCGCCACGCACGCCGCCGCAACCATCGCCATCCGCCACCGCAACCGTCACTAAAAGGTAATGTGCCCTCTCCCTCTTCTATTTAGTACCATTTTAATCGGTGGGTTTCAAAAATTCGAATCCCACCGTAGGCCGGTTATAACACTTGCATTTCCGGCCACCATTCGCAGTAAATTGATAAAATAGGACCGTAGAAACATTCCCCACTGTTAGTAGATGCTTATTTTGGTTGTTTGTGGCTTCGAAACATGCGCTTCGAAGCTTTCGATAATGGCTGAGTCGACTCAGCTATTCCGTGTCGTAACGTTCGGACGTCACGATACAACGTCCGAACGTGTGACGTTTAGTATTCTTTACGTTCGCACGTTATATTGTAACGTGCGAATGTATTATTTTTACGTTCGAACATAAACCGTTGGTCTTCTTCAGCTAGTAAGAACGTCCGAACGTATGACGGTTCAAATTCATTACGTCCGAACGTTTATATAATACGTTTGGACGTAATGAACTCATTCGTACGTTTTTATCAAACGTTTGAATGACACGTTCGATAAAAACGTCCGAATGTATCATCTTTGTAAATTCGCACGTGACAGTTTTAATTTTAACGTGCGAACATATCAATAACGTTCGAACGTTTCCTATTAAAATATTTTTATATTGTTTCTTTTTATTATTATTATTTTAGATATTGAAAAAGTGAAATTATTTAAAAATTTTACTGGCAAGATTATGTAAATTTATAAGGATGATATTTTAATTTTCTGTATAATCCATATATGTCATAATACGTATGTATCTATGATTCTAATCATTTTTTTTAAATATTATAACTTATATTTTTTTTTTAATTTTCAGGATATGGCTCAGTATATGACGACTGATTGAGCTGAAATATTGCATATTTTAGCTATTTAAAACCAATGTATTTTAAATTCATCATGACATTATTATTGGTTTTAGATGGAAAAATAGTTAATAAGCATAAATACGAGTTATGATTTAAATTGATTAAAAACATGAGTTTATGCTTAATTTTATAACTATAATTTAATGGGACAATATTTCCTCACATATATAGTTTATTTGTGATAATCTATTTTTCTTTTAATTTATTTTTTTGAGTGTTATTTTTATTTTCAGTTCAAATAAATCCAATTGGAACTGTTGACGATTTCTTGCTTCTGTTCTACATGGTGGAGATGGTGATGATCAGCCAAATCAAGAGAACGAAAATTTTGATGATGAAGATGAAGATAATGATGCTGATTTTGAGATAGAGCTAGAGTTTACTCCGCATCAAATAGATGGAGCAGAGGAATTATGAGATTGTCATTGAGGACACAGCACATGCAGAAAACCATCACAAAATGCAGCAACCTTAACCATGCACATGCCAAATGCAACTCACACGAAGCAAACATGCCAAAACCACACACAAGCATATCATCATTCGGACATGAGGAGCCTGGAGCACTTTCACATAGTAAATTCTAAAGCTGCTGCAGCAAGACACTCAACACATTCGGATCTCACACCATGGGCCACATACAGCACATGCCAAAACACCAACACATGCTGCAGCAAAACAGAAATTCATGGGACACACACGACAAACCACACACATGCAGTTGTTGGATTTTTCGTTGGTTTTTCGTTTAGTCAAGGGATTTTTAAGAAAGCAGCCGAAGCTCATCATGCATGACAACAATTCAGACATCATTCAGCAGGGGCCACGGATTGAGTGGAGTCCCTATCTTTTTCGTTGGAAGTGAGTGGAGAGAGTTTGTTCTTTTTGGTTAGAGTGGAGAGGGCGGATTGAGTGGATCTTTACTTTTGTTTTCGAGTAGCAGCTGGGGGACATAGAGAGATTCGGTGGGAGAATGAGTGGGGTGTGCTGATTAGAATAGTGAGGCTGACTCATTAAAGCCGATGGGAAGAGTGGAGAGAAAAGAAGATGGTAATGATTCCCTTGAGTGGAGAGAGTAGGAAGAAAGGTGGAGTAGCTGGAACTAGTAGCTGGAACTGATTCGGACCATGGACAGCTCACACGACAACACACAACACTCATTAAAGAATCAAGAGGGAGAGTAATGAGTAGCTTCGGCTCATCAAATTAAAGAAAAGAAAGCAGCTCATCAAGGAGAGTAATGAGTAGCTTCGGCTCATCAAGAGGGAGAGTAATGAGTAGAGAGGGAGAATAAAGTGTGCAGCCGATGGAACTTCGGACAGCTTGGGAGCTTGCTTTTGCTTTGATGGTGGACTTTACTTTTGAGTGGAGAAATGATGCTTACCTTGAGTGGACCGAATGATGGCTTGCTTTGCTTTGAGTGGAATTCTTTTTCGCTTGAAGTGGAGACCGAGTGGGGGGCTGGCCTTGCTTTGATACGGAGGCACAAATGAGTAAAAGGGTGCTGTTTTTCATTCCTTCGAGATAGCTAGGATGGAGTAGCTTACATTGGGGACTTCCACTTGAGCTGGAGTGAGACCAGCTGGGGGGAGCTCGGGCAGTAGGGAGTTTAGTAGTTTGTTTACTTTCTGTTTTTCTTTTATTCTCATTCGGACAGCAGTAGGAAGATTGTTTTTATTTTCAGTTGCTTTGTATTCTCATTCGGCTACTAGCTAAGTTTTGATTTTATTTTCAGTTGTTTTCTTTTTGTTTTCTGTTTTCAAGTGGCAGCAGCAGAATTTTGTTCTTAGCTTTGGTTATGTTTTCTTTTCGTTCTTGTTAGTTTAGAAGTTTAAGAGATGGCTGGAATTTATTTTCTGTTACCTTTACCTTTTCGTTTACGTTGCTTATTGTAGTTTTTATACTTGTTCCTTTATCTTTCGTCCGGTTAATATTAGTTTTCATCTCATTTGAATACGTTCTCACAGATTTTAATATGGCTTTGTTAAGATTAATTTTTGTTGTTAGAAACATCATGTGTAGCTAAATTCTAAAACTTGGGTTGTGGAATGAGACTTAATTTATTTTAGGTTCTAGATCGATGCAATATTTTATGGTTGAATGTTGATTTCACTAAGTTACTAGTTGGATTTAAATTGAAAATAGATTGAAGCTCTTGCTCTTGTTTTGTTGTTGACGTAAGGCACATCAAAAGCTTGAAAATTATCAAGGCTTCTCTCGTTTGTTTGTTAATGTGTGTTCGGCTAGTAAAATAGAAAATCCCTTAGGAAAATATTGCAAAAACTTGAGCTTAACCCTTTTATCTTCCGATTATCAATGCCTTGATTGGGTTGTTAATCGAGAAAATGATCTAGAATCCAAAATAAAGAGAGTCTCAAATCCAACCCAAGTGTTCATTAATTTGTTTTCTTTTAGAAACTCTAATTTCAATTTCGATTATCTTTTTGCATTGCATTTTAATTAATTTGTTAGTCATTTACATTTCAATCCGACAATCAAACAAACAAATATGAATCTAGTCCATGACTAGTAAACTCTTCCATCCATTGTACATATCATCCTCTTGTTTTCTCTTTGTGAAGTTTTTCACATTTTTCAACAAGTTTAATTTTAAGTAACCTTTCCCTGTGGATTCGATCCTGTAAGATACTACAACGCCTGTATACTTGCAGGTAAAACTGCACTTAAATTTTGATTCATTAATTTGAGTCAGATTTTAGTCGCATCAACGACAAGGAAGCGAGGGAGGGATGGAGGCAATCCGGACATTGCTCGACTGGGGGCACGAACTGTTATGGGGGAACGAGAAATCCTCATTAATGAGTTTGATGAGCTCAGCTGGGAGCAGAAGACGTTGAGAGACGTCTTCTTCACCAGAGGCTGGGGCCCCATATGCACATTGAGGGGAAAGATTTACCCCACAATGGTTCGAGAGTTTTACATTGGGATGGCCACCATGCCTAACGATGCATCATCCCATACTCTCAGTGTACACGGTGTACAGTTTCAGTTCTCGGCGGATGTTCTCGCCGACTTACTCCAGATTCCGCGTATACTACCTGAGTCGACAGCTGCTCAGGCTGGTGACATAGCAGCTGCATTTTCCCCGGGCATATTCGAGGCAGATCCAGCCGCTTCTGCTTCATCTTCGGGCCCTGTTGAGTTTATGCCCAGTCATGAAGAAGATCGACCCGAGGGCGATCCTATTGCTGCTGAGGTTGGTGACGATGAGCGGGACCAGGATTTCTACATCCTCACTGGCACGGACCGAACGAAGCTCGATAGGCCGAACTCCTTCAGCCAGAATCAGCTGTTGCCTTTCTTTCGCATGTTGCACATTTTTGTTGCAAGAAATGTAGACCCGGTGGCACATAAGAGCACATTCAGTCGGGCTTGTGCACAGTTCCTGATTTGCTTGGCACGTGGTGAGCCCATTGACTTGCCCCTTGTTATATTTGAGCGGATCCGTTACGAGGCCAGCATCGTTACCACGGATAATATCCCGTACGGAGTCATCATTAGCCGCTTATTACTAGCCCGAGGAGTGCCACTCCAGGCGGAGGAGATGGTGATAAACCAGATGAGCCCCATCGACATAAACACACACCGCCGGAGCATTGGATAGGGGAGAGGCTCAGCTCGGCGTCAGTCTGGTCCTATGCCAGATCTTGTTCCCCTGACTGAGTCTGGGGCCGATGTTGCTCGCCCGTCGGCGAGTACTAGTCAACAGCCGGGAGTTACATCTGCTGGGGATGTGTGACCTGCTTGGGTTGATGCAATGATGACAGATATGAAGGCGCATATAGACCGACAGATCGATAGACAGATTGCACATATAGATCAGGCTGTCGCACATCTTGCACATCATGTAGATGTGCTAAACAATAAGGTTGAGACATTGACTGAGGAGTTTCGATCTTTTGTAAACCAGCAGTTCTGAAAGTAATTTGTAAAAATTTATCATATTTTATTTTTTATTTTCAACATATGTAATGGACACAAATATTTAATGTATGTATTGTGTAACTTAATTTCTACTCTTAATTTTTTTTAATATAACGTTACTCAACCTTACTATTAAAAAAATATATATTATGGTTAATTTATGTAAATTAACATATAACGTTCGAACCTTATCACTTTAACGTTCGAACATTGGCGCTAATATATTAACGTTCACACGTAATTACTTAAAACGTTCGAACGTTCGCGCTAAAATTTTTACGTTCGCACGTCAATATACATAACATTCGAACGTTATTGTGACGTGCGAACGTATTATGTGAAACGTCTGAACGTTTTAAAATTCTTGCCCAACATTTAGTGACAGTTCTCACAAACCGTCACAGTAAATACGTTTTAGTCACAGTTTGGAAACCGTCACTATTTATAATCTGTCACTAAAAGCCATATTTGTTGTAGTGATTTCATCTCAAGTCACTTTCCAAATTACACCTAAAATGAGGTGCACCCTTCCCTTATCTAATAATAATAATAAAAATTCACATTTATTAAAAAATTATGAGTATAAGAGTTTATAAAATCTAGTTTAATACATTTCTTAGAATTAAATAGAATTACATTTACCACAAAAAACTAATTCTTACATTTATCACGAGGCCAGAATAAGTGTTTTTCTAAAATAAATAATTATTTTCTGAAATTCTTATGGCTTGGGAAAATGATAAATGAATACATGGTTTTATTTTATTTAAAACTTTCTTCATCTTACACATTCACTTGGAATATTGATCTTTTATTGATGAAGGAAGAGGCTGAACCGTTTAGGTTCTCACTGGTGCTGAAGTTCCTTAGGCAGAGACCATCGTTGGATGCTATTAGGATGTTCATTAAAAACAGATGGGTCTTATCTGGTATTGCGGTGGTTTCAGCCATGAGAAGGCCACAGAATGTGTTTGTCCGATTAACATCGGAGGAGGATTTTAACAAGGTATTCTCGAGGGAAGTTTGTGACATAAACGGGGTGGCTTACCGTCCGTTTCACTGGACGCATGAATTTTCTGAAGAGGAGGAGCCTTCGGTGGTTCCCGTTTGGATATTTCTCCCAGGTTTGGCTCTGAATTTTTATCACCCATCTATCTTGAAAAGCCTCACGTTGCCTATTGGAAAGTTCATTCGGACTGACAATTCTACAAGGTGTGCCACTAGAACAGATGGTGCAAGGGTATGTTTAGAGGTTGATGTTGCTAAATCCCCCCTGTTTTCGTTCTGGATTGGTGCGCCCTCTTGTCCTACAAGTCGGTTGCAGGAGATAGTGTATGAGACTATGCCAGCGTTTTGCTCTATATGTAAAGTACAGGGCCATAATTTGAAGACTTGCAAGAAGGTGTTTTACGGAAGGATAAAGAGAAACAAAAGGTTCGGCTGGAATATCAGATTGTGCCGAAACAGTTGAAAGATGTGGAGTCTTCGAGTTTGAACGTTGCAGTACAAGGAGTGGCTGATCCGTGTACGTCGGATGCAGTGGTGGTGGGTAGTGTTGAGCATATGGTTGAGACGGAAGATGAGAAAGTGGAAGAAGTACAACTGCTGGAGTTGCAGGGTCACGGTTCTGATGATAAGGCAACGGATGGTAATGCAGAGGCAGTATGCTCTGTTTCAGAGGTGATGGTGCCAGTGAATTTAGAGGTGCTGGAAATGCCATGTTCTGATTCTGTGGAGGTGGTCCCGAGAGCAGTGGAGTGCAGTGAGATGGCTAAAGAGTCTCCAATGGTGTGCGTAGAGGTGGAACGTATGGGAGCAGGTATAGAAGAAGGTACGGGGAATGAGGAGAATGAGGAGAATGCCTATGTTCCTTCGGCAATGCACATTTAGCGTATGACAGAAGAGCCGGGGCTGATTCCAGTTGATGTGTCTCAGGAGGCTCTTGTTTCCATTGTGGTAGCTCATGCAGAAAAGGTACGTGATCTTCCGTCTGTTGAGCCGAGTGCAAAGAAGGTGACCATAGGGGTTAGTAATGATCAATTGGCTTGTCTTTCGGATCAGAAGATGGGGGAGGGTTAAACTGTTTTGCAGAAAGATGTTTCCTCTGATTCGGATATAAGGGAGGCAGTGAAAAAAAAGGGTGAGGATGGTCACAAGAAAATTCGCAGCAGTAAACAGGTAATTACCCGTGCTTCTAAATTGAATCTATGATTAGTCCAATATTGTATTGGAATGTTAGAGGGGTGAAATCTTCTAATAGCAGGTTGAAAAAGATTATGAAAGTATATAAGCCAAAGGTGTTTGTGATTGCGGAACCTTTTTTATGTGATAAACAATTGGATGATGTTAAAAAAATGCTTGGTTTTGATTATGGGTTTTCAAATGGTGCGTGGAATGGGAAATTATGGATGTTGCGGATGAATGATGTTAATGTAAGCATGGTTAGTTGTGGAAGTCAGCAAATTTCTGTTCTTGTGGCTGATGGTGGGATGAAGTGTAAAATTTCTTTTGTGTATGCTAAATGTTTATGTGAGCAACGGTAGTGGAATAAGGTAGTTTTTGGGTGGATGAGTGGGCACATTCAAGAGTTGGAGGATCGCATAGAGAGGCTGGATGAGCAGTTGCAAGTAAGGTATGAAGAAGATGTGGAGTTTGACCTGTTGGCTTCAAAGATGGAACTGGATACCTGGACTCATCGTGAAGAAATTCGGTTTGCTCAGTGTGCTAAAGTTAGATGGTGGAAGCATGGTGATAAAAATTCCAGGTATTTTCATGCTTTTCTTAATAAAAGGAAGCAAACTAGGTGACTCACTCAAAAATGAGTAGCACTAATGCTATCCCAAGTGCAGGAGGATGTCGTGTAATAATTAGGAATAAATTCCTAGATCGTCTCCTCAGGGAAAGTTACTTAAAATTAAACTTGTTGAAAAATGTGAAAAACTTCACAAAGAGAAAACAAGAGGATGATATGTACAATGGATGGAAGAGGTTACTAGTCATGGACTAGATTCATATTTTTAGATTTGTGATTGTCGGATTGGAATGTAAATGACTAACAGATTAAATTCAGAGATTAATAAAACTAAATTAAGAACTAAACTAGATTAGAAAATAATTGACAAAACATGTATTGAAAATTAAAAATGCATAAAACCAATAATCTAGGGTTCATCACAAATTCTCAAATTAAACCTTAGCAATTGTAATCACTATTAAAATGAAAACTTAATGAAACAATAAAAATAAATAACATGAAATAAGTAAGCAACAAATAAATTACCCAACTAAAACAAAAACAAACCAAGAAGAAAAACACCTCCAAGATGCTAGTCGAAAGAAAAACGTAAAGAAGAAGAACAAAGACGTCGAACTGCTAAACGAAAATTAAATGCATGAAGACAAAGCAAACCGCCTTCCGTCCAAATGAAAAAGATGAGAAAATAATTAAACTTCAGACTACTCTACTCTCTAAAGCTAAATGAAAAAGAGGAATGAAAAAAAGAAAAAAAAAAGAAAACAAAACTAGCCGCTTCTTTAGTCTGAAAACGAAAAGAAGATTAATGAAAACTCAAAGCTACTCTAATGCTACCTCCAGCTTAAACGAAAGAAAGAAACAAATAAAAGCTAAGCTAAGCTACTGCTGTAGCCGAATGAAAATGAAAGAAACAATAAAAACCAAGCTAAACAAACTGCTGTAGCCGGGTGAAAAACCAAAAGAAAATAGCAGAAAAGTTTCTGCCAGCGTCCAAAACAGAAAACGAAAATGAAAAAATAAAACCAACCCCAGCCCCTTCTAGTCTAAACGAAAAGTAAAGTAATGATTGCTGCTGCTAGCTTCTAAACAAAAAGAAAATAAGTTCAAAACTAAAACTGCCCTTAAAAAAAAACTCTCTCCGAGAAAAACTGACGAACACCAATCTTTTTTTTTTTTTCGGCTGCTGCTGCTACCAGCTATAAATAGCTGCACGTCCAGCTGCTCCAGCTAACCCATGTGTTCTCCTGCTGCCCCAGATGCTAAAGGCTACCACTGCACGTCCAGCCACTTGGAAAAGAGAGAACAAATCTGCTGCTGCCTTCCGTCCACATGAAGAAGAAAAAAGAAATAAAAAAAAACTCTGCTGTTGCACGTGTGCATGTGTGAGTTGGTTGCTGTCCTGCATGTGTCCACTGCATGGTGTCCGAATGTTTTTCTTTTGCTGTCCATGTGCTGCATCGTGTGAGTGTAGGAGTGCTGTTGGCTGTCCGAGTGAATGGTCTGCATGTTTGAGTTGGTTGCTGCACGTTCAGTGAGTTGGTGTCCTGCAATGCTGCTGTCCGAGTGAATGGTCTGCATGTTAGTGCTGTCCATGTGATGTTGCTGTTTGCTTTTCCTTGCTGCAGCATGTGTGAGTTTCCAGCTGTCATGCATGTGCATGTGTTTTGCTGTTTGTCAGTGGCATTTGGAGACATCCAAGTGTCCTTTCTGCACCTCCATAATATGGTTCGATCATTATCCCAAATCTACAATCTCCAACCGTGGGGTCGGTTTTAGTGATCATTGAAAGGTTGGGAAACTTGCAGGCAGTATCAAGTTGATTATTCCTCTGGTAGTAACTGTTAAATGCATAAGAGATGTTCCCCCGAGCATCCAAATTTCCGCAAGATGTCCCATAGCCAAGGCTAGTGCAATCAGCACGTCCACAGGCATAACTCACGCTTGGTTGCACTTGTGGGTCATCAAGTTTAGCCGATGGCTTCATCACACACCACTTGCGATCCAAGAAGTCCACATTTCTTGCCGGAACCAAGGATCCTGAATTTGTGGTACCAAGGTTAAGTGGGTATTTTGGTACCCCATAATAAGTAAATACCCCCCAGTGGCGTTCAAAATTTCCTGGATCGATACTCTTAGCATCCTCATCAATCAAACTAAATAGATATGCATCGACTGTCACAGGTCTCATAAGGGTCCCTCTTCCACCCGATATATGAGACATAAAACCTTGGTTGAACCTCTGAGCTTTTGGAGTGGAGCAGCCGCTTGAGGGGACTTCATGATGAACACCCTGATCAAAATCTATGTCGCCGATCTTTGAAAAATCATTGCAGCTTGGGGTGGAAGAGTTTGAAGGCAAACTTCTCGATGCTTCTTCTTGATTGATCTTGGAGTGCTGAACAAGCTGCCGCTTCTTGAAATGCTTTCTTCTTCTTGTCTTTCTGGTTGGCCTTGTTCTTGTTCTTCCAGTTGGAGATGGAGCCATTTGAAACAGATAAAGGATGATAAAAACTTAGTGCTCTCTCTGCCGGATTTGGTAGTACTTGAAGAGCAGTGAAGTAGAACAAATCACAGTGACAGCATGTACTGAATCTGGCAGGAGTGATTAAGCTGCTGGAACCTTTTACCAAAGGTTAGATCAGAAGGAAGGTCTCAAAAACACAAACTAACACCAGAAAAACCCTATTGGCCAGACTACTTCAAAGCTACTAAATTTGACTGGCAAGTGATAGAAAAAGCTTAGTAACCAATTACAATCCTTTAGAAACGAACACTTTTTTTTTCTCGGCCTCAAAACTACTTCAGGAAAAGAACCCACTAAATAGATAAGAGTTACTGCACTTTTGAATTGCCAAAGCGCACAATTAGACCACAAATTCTCAAACTTCCAATCACCACCAACTCGGCAACTCAATCATCCAATTAAGCTCAAGATCAGAGCCCCCAAAATTCCCATGACCATTGGATTTAGGAGCAGTAATCAATAGTTGGTAGAATTCAAGCAGAAATTCATGCTTTTAATCAATTAAAATCACAACTTTGATTTATTCACTTTAACCATTTTTCCATTTAAAACCAATAATAGTGTCATGAAGAATTTAAAATACATTGGTTTTAAATAGCTAAAACATGCAATATTTCAGCTCAATCACTAGGATTATGGAGATGAGTCTGTCTAATGGTACTACGTTAAAGAGACCGCAAGATATTCATGATGGTGCTGTGAAATATTTCATGGATTTTTTGGGTCAATCTACTCGTGTAGTACTTCCGGATTTGGGGGATTTAGTGTCTAATGTGATTTTGGATGAGGATAATTTGAGGCTTTGTTCTTTGCTACAGAAGAAGAGGTGAAACAAGCAGTAATCAGTATTCCTATAGAGAGTAGTCCTGGCCGGATGGTTTTGGTTCAGGTTTCTATCGTGCTTGTTGGGATATTGTGCATGTGGAGGTGGTGGAGGCTGTAAGGGATTTTTTTAAGGGAGTTCCTCTCCCTAGATTCTATACGGCTTCTTTTGTTGTACTTATTCCCAAAATAGCTCAGCCGATGGGATTTGATAAGTTCCATCCCATCAGTTTATGTTCTGTTTTCTACAAAATCTGCACTAAGGTTTTGGTGGCAAGGCTTGCCCCTTTATTGCCTGCTGTGATCTCCTCTGAACAATGTGCTTTTATTCAAGGTAGAAGTATTTTTGATAATATCAGTCTCACACAAGAGATGGTGCATTCTCTTAACAAAAAGGCTTTGGGTGGTAATGTTATTTTGAAGCTTAATATGGCCATGGCTTATGATAGAGTGGAGTGGGAGTTTTTGTTACATGTGTTGGCAGGCTTTGGTTTTTCTCCTTCTGTTAATGCTCTGATTAAAAATTGTATTGCGTCGCCTTGGTATTCAGTCATGATGAATGGGATGTCTCGTGGTTTTTTTCAAGGAGGGCGTGGGTTGAGACAGGGGGATCCTCTATCTCCATATCTTTTTATCATTATGGAGGAAGTTTTTTCCCGGTTACTAAAGAAGAATTTTTTATGTGGTAATATTAAGAGTTTTTCGCATCCGAGAGGTGTGCCTCTTGTTTCTCACCTTCTTTATGCAGATGATGTAGTTATTTTCACAAATGGAAGGAAAAAGTCGATGCGAGAATTGATGAAGGTTATTGAGACTTATGAGTCTTGGTCCGAGCAGCGAGTGAGTAAGGAGAAGATGGCAATATATTTTGCGAAGCAATTCTCTGCAAGGCGGAAGATGGATCTTATTAATATCACTGGTTTTATAGAAGGTAATTTTCCTTTTACCTATCTTGGTGCACCGATTGTTACTGGAAGGCTTACTAATTTACATTTAGATCCTATTCTTAATTGGGTGAGGAATAAGCTTGGGGGGTGGAAATTGAAGTGTCTCTCTGTTGGGGCAAATTGATTTTGTTGAAGCATGTTTTGTCGAGTATGCCTATTCATATTATGTCTATCCTTCAATTGCCAAAAGGGATTTTGAAAGTTCTAAACAGGCTTCTCAGTTCATTTTTTTGGGGTGAAAAAGATGGTAAGGAAAAAAAGAAATGGGTGGGATGGAAGTCGATGTGTAAGCCGACTGAAGAGGGGGGAATTGGTCTGCGTGATTTTGATGACGTACAGCATTCTCTACACATGAAATTTGCATGGAAAATTATGACTGGGAGTGATCTTTGGTCACAATTTTTTTGTGCTAAATATGTTGGGGATAACCATGTCTCCTTAATGGACCCTAAGAAGGGGTCAAGATTTTGGAAAATGGTGGTTAAATGTATTCCAGCGGTGTTAGATAATTTGAAATGGAGAGTCCGGGATGGGAATAATTCTTTTTGGTGGGATAACTGGTTAAATGAAGGTCTTCTTGCTAATTCTTATCCAGTGATTGATGAGCCAAATATGATGTTGGCTGATGTTAGAGTTGAAAATGGTTGGGATATTGAAGTTTTGGAAAGGTTAGTGGGAACACAAAAAACAGAGGAGATTTGTAGTTTTTTGGGCGCTCACAAAGATGGACAAGATTTACTTGTTTGGATTCATAATAAGGATGGATGTTTTACTACTAAAAGTGCATGGCAATGTGTTCGGGTTAGTGCACCAATGGTGCCTTGGGCTAAGTGGGTATGGCATGAAGCTCTACAAAAAAAAATCTCTGTTTTAATGTGGAAGGCTTTTCATAACAGTTTAAGTGTTGATGATAGATTGAGGAGAGTGGGTATACCCATTACTTCCAAGTGTA
Organism: Carya illinoinensis; assembly: GCF_018687715.1. NCBI lineage: Eukaryota > Viridiplantae > Streptophyta > Magnoliopsida > Fagales > Juglandaceae > Carya > Carya illinoinensis. The sequence goes on from NC_056767.1 coordinate 25,147,471, forward strand.
ATTGTTGTTACCGAGGAGGCTATGAAGATTTAAATCATGTTCTTGCTGCAGGTGATGTGGCTTCTGAGATTTGGAAGAGGTTTTCTCTTATCTTGGGAATTCCTTATGATCCAAATAAACGATGGTTTGAATTGGTGTTAATGTGGTTTAGACGGGCGTCTACCAAGTCCCAGGTGGGTAATATTTTGGGCCTTATTCCTTCTATTATTATTTGGAAATTGTGACAATGCAGGTGCAAGGCACGGATGGAAGGTAAAACCATATCGACAGAAGAGATTTGGAGGTCTATTTGTGTGTGGCTAAGAAATGTGCAAAATTCCTTAACAAAAGTTACAAAGATTGGTTTTGCTGATGAGGAGAGGTTGAGGGACTTGAACATACCGATTTTACCTATTATAAAGGTGCAGGCTAAATTGGTTTGTTGGGAAAAGCCAAAAAATGGAAAATTTAAATTGAATATAGATGGGTGCAGTCTTAGTAATCCAGGAAGTTCAGGTGCGGGGGGTATTATTCGGGATTTGCATGGCAATATGGTGCTGTCCTTTTCGTGCTATCTTGGGGTGGGCTCTAATAACCATGCTGAATTGAAAGCTTTGTTAATAGGGTTGAAATATTGTCGAGCGTTGGGTCTACATCAGGTGGACATTGAGTTTGATTCTTTGATTTGTGTATCTTGGGTTCAGAAGAAGCATTGTGGAGTTTGGTATTTGGAAGATTTTTGGGAGGAGGCTATGAGACCGTATGAAGGTGGGGATTTTTCTATTCACCATGTTTATAGAGAAGGAAATGCACCGGCTGATTTTTTAGCTAAAATGGGAGCTCAAGGCTCTACCTTGGTTTGGCGGTCTTTGTTACATGTTCCAAAATTTCTTAAAGGTTTGATTCGTATGGATAAATTGTCCTTGCCTTATGTTAGAGGGAGTTATGTTGTTTAGAGGTCTTTAAGTTGTATTATTGTTTAAAGGTGTGTCTTTGTTGGTAGGGAGATTTATTTTAGGCATGTATTGTTTTGTCTTTATTGTTTGGTTTTTATGTATTTTTGGTATTCCTTCGTCGGAAGTGAGGGTGTTTTCTTAATAAATTTGGGAAGGGGTCACTCTTGGACATGTGACCCTAATTCTTCTTAAAAAAAATAATAATAAAAAAAAAACTACCGAGAATTAAATGGGATAACTACGACAAAATAATATTTATAATAATAATAATATATAAAGAGAGAAATTATGGAACAACAAGAGTACTACCCCCAATTATCCCATTGTTCCTGTTATAAATCGATTTCTATGACCATCTTTAGCCGTCATAATTGACTGTCCTTAGCCGTCATAATTGACCTCTCGTACTAGTCACAATTGACCGCCCGTAGCCGTTATAATTGACCATCCTTAGCCGTCAATTATGACGGCCAAGACCTCATTTGTACTCCTATATATGGGTATCTTTTAAGGTTTTCAATATCAAATAATACATTCTTTCATCTCTCTTTCCTTCTCTCTCTCTCTTTGTCTCTCGCTCTCTCTCTTTTCATTAGTTTTATAACAAATTTCAGCACGAGGTTCTGTTGATTCTGAAACTAGTGGTCCTCTACTTCAAGTAAGTTTTTCAATATATTATTTGCAATCCCCAATGTAATTATTAAAGATTATATTCCTTATTATTACTTGATAAAATTCTACATTTATTCACATAGTTTACATCTCAGTTATATCTATGGTGAATTAAAATTTCCTCAATTTACATTTCAGTTATATCTGTGGTCAATTTTTATTCACATAGTTTATATACAAGTTCTATTTATTTTTATTTTTATTTTTTATACTTGTTATGAATTATTGATAATAAGATTCATCTTGGAATAGAAATGAAGCATCCCTGAAGGATCGTCCTAAACCAATAATTTTATTGAGTATCTCATAATAAAAGATCTATTGATTTTGTGAGATAGTTTAAGGGAGTGATACGTGTACCAAAAGATCGGGATCCTCCCAAAAGCTCGTTATGATTAATGCACCTGAAATTACATAATTGAAATTGTGTAGAGAAAAGCCACTAAAGAATATCTGTTTAAAATGAATGCCTCAAATGTGCTCCTGAAGTAGTAATATCGAGTACGAAAGTTTACAAGATATTCTAAACTTATATCTTGTCTTCTAGTAGCTGAACAAAATAATGAGCTTTTGTTAAGAAATCATTACTCACGTCCTACTAGTTCCACATAATTCCCTGAAGTGAATGGTATTGGATTTATATCATTCTCATAAGAGAATATTCTCAGAAGAGAATGGTGCATTTTTTTCAAAGAAATCAAGAGCTTGGACGTGGTAAGTAATGAATATCTTTATAGTACTTCTATGATTTCGGGCCAGAAGCTCGTATTGGAAAAACTACCAGCTTTCTCTTTGAGATGATATTATAAAACTATTGAACCAAATATTATGATGCATCAAAAGTGATATGATTCAAAATATTTGTATGTTTTTCATGATTATCTTGATCATCCAAAATCAATTATGATAAGTTGAATAATTTTCATATGGACGTCTATAAAATAACCAGAATATTCTTTTATTATAAAGTCTTCCCACCATAAGCGGAAAGAAAAATTTGCTAAAAACAAATAAAATGAAATAATTCGACGTTATCTTGATTATCATAGGTGAACTAGAAGTTCAGATAATAATTAATTTATGGATGCAATAAGATAAAAAAGTCTCATATTCTAGCTGCTAAAATCCCAGCGATGATTGAAGTCCTCGTAGGACAATTAAGAAATTTAGCAGTCTAATGAACATAAGATATGTCTAAAAGCGTGTGAGACCTATTGATACAAAAGATAAAACATCTCGAAAGAAAAAAAATACAAAGAAAAGAAATTGGTACTCCTGAAGAGGCCGTACCCACAAAACAAGCAATAAGATTCATCCAAACTTTCTGTACAAAATTCTCTTATAATAAAAACTCCTGAAGAGTACCTTGTGAAGAGGTTTTTCATGAAATTTTTTCCCTTGAAGAGGGACAGGTACTTGAAAATAAGGAGATCTCAATACATTTCATGAGTATTAGAGAAATTCTAGATAGAAATAAAATCGTTGTCGACAACGTATTTTCATATAAGATTGCACTTGATATTACCAGAAGTAATAAAGAAAGTGAGCCAAGAACCGTCGAAGAATACCGACGTAAAAATATTGGCCAAATTTGAAATAAACAATTCCTGTAGAATTGATATCACTAGTAAAATGTGATACATATGGACTTGTAATCCAAACACTTAAAAGGTGATGCTTGTTAAATATCAGTGGGTATTTATATAAAAGAAATGAAAATGTGATAAATAAATCACGAGTCGGTTTCTCGCAGAAATAATATTGATATGCTTTTGAAGTGGATGAAATTATATTGAGATTTTTATTAGCTTGATAGTTATCGAGAGTTCGGTTATGCATGATTAACTGCATATTTATATGGATCACTAGATATGAAATGCATGAAGCATATAATTCTGAAGTACTTATTCTATCAAGTTTCAAAAATTCTTATATGATCTAAAACAATCTAAACGCATGTGGAATAAGCTATTTTCCATATATTTTCAATATCTATATTAGCTTTTATTGCATTTTATATAGATGAATTAAATATCATTGAGGCTCCAAAAGAGCTCATGAAAACTGCATATATTTGAAATATAAATCAGAAACCCTTTTGGCTTCGAAGGGGAGATGAATGAAATTATTAGTTCTAAAATACCATCTCTTAAATGCAGTTAGTATTTCAGATTCATATCACGGTTTTGTAAGAAATGTGCATTATTAAAGGAGAAATAAAATAGAGCACACAGAACATTTATCAGAAGATAGAAACACAATATGAATATTTGTGAAATATTATTTTATTATCTCGAAAAAAAATTACAGAAATTTGAGACTCTTCGCCTCATTCTTTAAACGATCTTGCTATTCAAAAATTTGCATGGCATCCTTGTCTAAAGGAGTAGGCAATCGAAAAGAAGAGTCAAGCAAGGATTTTAAATTCTTATTCTCTTACTTTATTGCTCTTATCTTCATGTTGGACTCTAGAAGAAATCACTGAATGATAGAAATTTTCTCGTTGAGTTTGTCAACCTCACAAGTTTTGGATTGTAGTCGCTGAGAAAATGCGACAATGGTTTATGAGTATTGGGTACCGAGACTCATAAGCTCGTAGATAGCATCATCATCTGACTTATTAGTCAGATCATTATTGTATTGTATTATAGCAACTACGGTAGAAGCAGAAACAACTGGTGAACGAGGTGTAGAATACCTCATATATTGGTTACGAGAAGATTGCTAGGCCATTGCAGAGTAATAATGCAGAAAGAGATTGCAGAGTAAGAATTCAGACTAATTACAGAAAAGTGAAGAAGATGGGATGTGAATGAAGATGAGCTAAATGTTTCTTTTATAGAGAAATTTATGAAAGCAAGACAAAATTATATATATTGATAGAGGATACGCTAAACACAGATATCCTACAGTTATTTATTAGGCCGTGAAGTTAAAAGCAGTTTGTCCCTACTCTCTTTGAAGTTGGACTTTTTCAGATATCCACGGTGAGATTAAATGTAGCTTGTCCTTATTCTCTAAGTATTTGGACTTCTTCAAATATCCGCTACTGTTGATCCTGAAGATCATGGGCATACTGTTTTAGCGCCTTATTCTCCTCCTTCAGTTTCTTGTTCTTACGACTCTTTGTAGAGAGCTTCTAACGCAATTAAGATATTTGATAATTGAGTTGATTCACTTTAGCTAATAACCTCCGAGACATGGTCGTAACAGAGGCAGAATATTGAGCACTAAGAAATCTTGATTCTGAAACAACATCAGAATAGCTCATTCCAGAAACAATGAATCTCTGCTCCTATCATAAGAGCAACATCCTCAAGTGAGTGAAAGGAAGGACAAAGCATCTCTATTGCTTCACAGTGTCTCTCGTGAAACATCTCTCTACAAGAGATAAGAGATATAGCATCAAGTCCACAACATCTATTCCATCTCTTTTATAGAGTTTTTTTTATCAATAAAAGATTTTCTTCCCCTAAGAAAAAAAGAATACAAGGTGCTTGTAACTTCTCGGAGTCTGTATTCATGATATATTTTGAAATTCTAGCAATTTATATTTTACCTTTTGAAAATATGTTTAACTTGCACATATTAGTTCTCATAGATCCCACACCTGCACAACTTTAAGTTGTTGATTTGAGTTTATGATTATGTTTTGTTTCTCAAGTTTTGGCTAGTTGTTGGTCTGTTTGTGGGATTGGAATTAGCTATTATTTTGGTTTCTGATATGGGTATATATCTTTTGGATGATGCTTTTTATAATTTCAGAATGACAGAAGAAGCTGCGCTACAAGTGGAAATATATGGGCTCCAGACATGCCTACCCTGGGTTCCATTTCCAGGGCTGCTTTTGAAATAGATGATTATACGAGAACTGTGGAAATCCTACACAAAAGGTTGAGAGTATTTTGTTTATGTCTTTCTTTTCCTTGTATTTTGCCAATTTGATATTGAAGAATAATGATGTGCATATTGTGAAATGGAAAGCTTCACCATATATTCCTTTTCCATTGATTTTCTGGAACTGCTGAAGTGCATACTTGACCCTTTATTCATTGCGTATGCTTTTAAAAATTGCATGTTTGGCATAAAACATTTGACATGGAGGCTGCTTGGAGGCAAAATCATTCTAATTTTGGTTTGATACTGTGGGATATGATGAAGTATAAAGATGTTGAGTTTCTTAATTTTTTCTTAACTATTGCATTGGGAATATGGCGATGCCGGAATCGTAGTTTGTATAAAGAGTTTGTATAAAGCCACTGATTGTACTCCTTTGCGGATCATAATTGATAGTTGTTTAGTATATGTTCACAGTTACAGAACATTGAAGTCAAATAGATGTTTAAATGCAAAGGAGAAAAGTTTGAAATGGAAAACACCTCCTGAAGGATAAACTGACTTTTGATGTGTGTTCAGGATTCACTTAAAGCTGGCCATGAGCAGAAAGGAAAAGAGGCTATTGCAGATGTGGATGATGTGGAGGCCAGTGCAGCACTTAGAGGCCTACAAACGGCCTTATTCTAGCAAAGATCAAATACCTGCTTCATACTTTTGATTTCTATGAAGTATCCAATGTTTGTAGAGAAGGCAATGAAGCTGCTCATTTAATACCAACAACAGTTGCAGCAGCACCTCATCTCTTCTTGAGCGCTTGTACATTCAAGATTAACTCTTTCCTTTCATATTTTTTTTTATCAAGAGTCGGGGTCCCTTAACAGGAGACCTCTCCCCAATATATTAAACTTAAGCAAAAAACTTAGTGCATGGGATTACAACCTCTTTCCCAGCCACAAAACAACATGCTAAAATTGCCAGAAAAAACATTGATCCCTAACCAGAAAAACGGAACAGAGTTACATACATTGTTGTCAACTTAAAGCAGAAAAACAACTTAAAACAGAAAGATTTTGCTACAGACTTAGTGACAGCACCGGATATATGGCAGCCCAAGTTTATCAGTACGCAACACTCCTCTCAACAAGTGAGGAAGTGAGGTCCAGGATTCCCAAACCTTGTTGATTCCTTGGGATCCCAACCTAGCCAAGAAGTCAGCAGCTGAGTTTCCTTCCCTGTAGACATGTTTCAAGGTGAACGTGATTTGCTGTAAATAGGCCATAAGCTCCTCCCAAAATTCTTCAAGGTACCATACCCCACATGAGGATGAATTGATCCAGTTTATAACCACCTGGGAATCCATCTCTATTTCCACTTGAGAAAAATTCTTCTGTTTAATGTGTCTGAGGCCATGTAATAGAGCAAGGAATTCAGCAAATGTGTTAGTACCTTGTCCAAGATCAACTGCAAAGGCTGAAATCAATCTCCCCTCACTATCATGTATCACCCCTCCAGCTCCTGCCATGCCCGGGTTGCCTCGGCTACTCCCATCCACATTTAACTTGTACCAGCCCATGTTTGGTCTAACCCACCTAATCAGCTTACAAGGTTTCAGTTTTGGGGATTTATAGGGAATATTCAGCTCCAATAAAATCTCCTCATCTCTTGCACTCAAAGGCTTAGTGGCTTTGAGTTTTTCACTTAACTTTACAATCCAGAATTTTATTTTCCTCCATACTTCTTATGAGTTGATGTCTCTTCCTTCCATACGCACACTGCATCTTCTAAGCCATAACTGCCATGTGACAATGGAGGGAATTATCCCTAGTAGCAGTCCCTTCATGGTTGATTTAGAGGCTTTACTGAACCACTCTTGCACCAACTCATACCAGCTTTGATAACGCCTCCGCGACATACCAACCTGAATTGTGCACCTCTCCCATATAGATCTAGCCATCTCCCCCGTAGCTAGCACATGATTGAGGTCCTCATATCCACCAATTTTACAGCAGTCACATTTTGATGCCAAAGGAATTCCTGTTCGGCGAATATGGTCATCCACACTTAAGGCTTTTTTGACACTTCTCCACATAGTAACGGAAATATTTTTAGGAAGGCTTGGGTGCCACAGCCATTGTGCCCAATTACTCTTTGGAGATTTTATCCTCAAGACCTCCCATGCACTTTTTGTTGTAAAAATCCCATCTTCCTTGGCCATCCACACAAGTAAGTCATCACCTTCTTTTTGACGACTCAAAAATCTGAAAATTTCCCCTGCTTTAGGTTCTCCAACTAGGCTTATTAATAGATCCATATCCCATACCCCATTCAACTTGCACTCTTTAACCTTCATATTTGGATACCTAGACATTGGCATCCTTTCTCCAAGTGTCTCTTCCCCCATCCATTTATCAAGCCAAAAGGAAACTGACGCCTCTCTCGGTCTCCACTTAGAGTTCTCTAAAATGAGTGGAACACACCTTATCACCATCTTCCAAAACCGACTACCTTTGTTTGGGTTAATTAAGGAGACGTGGTCATTTTTCACATACTTTGCTTTGAAAAAGCTGGCCCAAAGAGAATTTGCAGTTAGTAGTCTCCACGCAAATTTCGTGTGTAGTGCTTTCTGAGTTTCATGCAAATCACGAATCCCCACACCACCTTCCCCTACCGGCTTACACATAATGTCCCAAGATTTCCAATGCTTTTTAGGCTTTCCATCCTTGTAGCCCCAGAAAAAATCAGACAAACACTTATTGATGCTGGAGAGGACAGATTTTGGGACTTGCAGCACTGATAACAGGTGAACTGGAATGCTACTAAGCACATGTCTAATTAGCAGCAGTCTTGTGCCACTTGACAACAATCTCGCCGACCATCCTCCAATTTTCTCTCTGATTTTTCCAACCAACTCCTCAAAATGAATGGCATTTATACGCCCAGCTATGATAGGTACCCCCAAGTATTTAAAAGGCAGTCCACCCTCTGAGAAACCCATGTAATTTAAAATAGCCCTGCGCCTTGAAGCGGAGAAATGATTAGCAAAAAAAATTGCAGACTTTTCCTTATTCACCCTCTGGCCAGACCAAGCTTCATATAACTCCAGCACCTCAGAAATGGACCGAATGGACTGTTTACAGCCATTTGAAAATATTACAATATCATCCGCGTACAAGAGATGAGATATAGTAGGGACCTCTCTAGCATGAGTAAAAGGTTTGATCTTGCCTTCTTGGAACTTCTTCTTTAAAAGTCTCGTCAGGATCTCCTCCATAATAATAAAGAGATACGGAGAAATGGGATCACCCTGTCTTAGTCCACGACCCCCTTGGAAAAAGCCTTTTGAAGTGCCATTCATAACCACTGAATACCACGGGGAGGATATGCATTGCCAAACAAGGCAACATACCGGTTCAGAGAAACCAAAGGCTGCCATGACTTGAATGAGGAATTTCCAGGCAACAGAGCCGTATGCCTTAGCCATGTCGATTTTAAGAACTACATTTCCACCTCTTACTTTTTTATTAATGGACTGAACCATCTCTTGCGTCAAGCTAATATTCTCCAAGATGCTTCTACCCTGAATAAAAGCTCCTTGTTCTTGGGAGACAATGCGAGGTAGCAGTGGTGCTAACCGACCCACTAAGAGCTTTGAACAAGTTTTATAAAAAACTGAACAGAGGCTTATGGGGCGAAACTTGTCAAAGCTTTTTGGATTTTCGATCTTTGGAGTCAACACCAAAAAAGAAGAAGAGAAATATTTCGGGATTGGATTACCTCTAAAGAAGTCATGGACAGCAACGACAACATCTTCAGCAAGGATCTCCCAACAGGCTTTAAAGAATCCTGAGCCAAAACCATCTGGCCCCGGACTACTATCAATGGGGATGGAGAAGACGACATCTTTTATCTCTTGGATTGAAGGAAGCTCCAGAATATTCAGATTTTCCGCTGGACTCACCACAGGTTCAACTAAACTAGTCAAATCAGGAGCAGGACTTAAATGGGATTCTGCCAGAAAATTCTTGAAAAAATCAACAGCACCCTCATGAACCTCTTCAGGGGACCTCAACTATCTGTTATCACCTATTTCCATCTCCCTTACCACCCTATGGGTTCTAGAAGATAAAGCACGGAAGAATTGGGCATTACCCTCCCCCTTCTCAAGCCATCTTTGCTTGGCTTGTTGGGCGAGCCTCGTTTCCTCCCTACTCTCCCATGTATGCAGCTCAGCCTTCGATGCTAACAGGTCCAGTTCAACATCTTCAGAAAATCCCATCTGAAGTTTTTCTTCCAGGCCACATATCCGTTCCTCAAGCCCCTGAATATGAGAATTAGTCCAACCAAAAACCTCTTTGTTCCACCTTCTCAGCACCCCTTTAACAGCCTTTAATTTATTTGCCAACCTAGCCATTCCTTGTCCGACCTGATCCTTACACCAAACACCTCGCACACAGTCATGGAATAGCTCATGAGAGGTCCACATATTCTGGAATTTGAAGGGGCTGAACCCATACGGTTTATCATTTTTCTCCATGGCCACCACTAGCGGGGAATGGTCTGAGTTTTGTCTAGGCAAATAGGTCATCCCCAAACCTAGAAATTCCAGCATAAGTTTCAAGTTAATGAAAGAACGATCCAGTCTTGCCCAGCTACGAGCTCTTCCTTGCTGCCCATTACACCACGACATTTTATTTCCTTCAAACTTTGTTTCAATCATACCCACCGCATCAATAAAATCATTGAATTCCCTCATAGCAATGGTCGGTCTGGGCCTTCCTCCAATCCTCTCATCATTATTACGGATAATGTTAAAATCTCCCATAATTATCCAAGGTGTGATTCCAGTACTCAACCAGCTCAAATCCTCCCAAAGTCTTCTACGGTCCAGGTATGAACATTTAGCATAGACAAAAGATGCGAGGATTTGTTTGTTCTTCTCTTCAACCATTAGCAAGATACTTTGACCCTTGATGGAATGAACGGTAACCTTTACCTTGGTATTCCACAGCACCCATAATTTTCCTCCAGCCTCCTCATTAGAAATACATCCCCCAAACTCCAGTCTATTCTGAAACCGAACCATACACTGCTTATTGACAAAAGGTTCCGCAATGGCTACCACATTCACTTTATATTTCTTTATCATTTTAATCAATTGCTCTTTGAGGTACCAAGCCCCCTTAAATTCCAATATAAGAAAGGATTCATAAATTCAATTTTGATGGCCTGCTCTTGACCCTAAAGGAACTCCTCTTCCTAGAACCTATACCTCTTTCACTATTTTCTTTCAATATTTCTTCATCTGAGACAATTTCCTGGGTTTTTTGCAGGTGCACTAACTCTTGCGCACCTTCAGAATCAGATAGGGAAACTGGTCCCATGACAGGCATCAATTCCCCCACTTGGTTAACAGCTTGGTTCTCCGTATCCGTCTTATTCTGTGGCTCTTCCCTTGCTACATTCTGCATTTCCTGGTTTTCCTCCAACGTCATTGGCACAACTGATACAAATTCCTCCTGTAGTAAAATAGGGGAAGTATCTTCTGCCCTTTCAGCTTGTTCATCTCTACTTGGAGACTTTCTTTGAATCTTCTCGAAAGCTTTTTCTATTTCTTCTAGCTCCCCCTCTTCTATTTCTTCTACTAGAAAAAAGTCATCGTCGTTTACAGCTTCCTTTTCTTATACCAAGTCTGATTCCTGATGCACAACCTCTTTCCCCTTCTTCCCAGAGGACTCTCCTGTCTCATGCCTTGTAATAGCCTCCGATTCAACATTCCACTTTATACTTCTCACCCCCTTTTCTTGTGCTGGTTCCTCCACTTTTCCTGCTTCTCCTTCCTTTGTTATTTTCATCTCTAAGGTGCGTTTCTTTCTAGACTTTCCCATATCATCTATACCAGGATTTTTATCTGTTTTTTTGCAAGTACTTAAGTTATGGCCCTGCATCTTGCACTTACAGCAATACGCTGGCAGGGTTTCATAAAGGACAGCTTGGTATCGACTTGAAGGGGCCCGAGGAACACCAATCCAAAAACCATCTATCGGTTTCGTCGCTGCATCCATTTCAATACAAATCCGAGCTCCATCAGTTCGGTTGGCACATCTAGTGCTGTTATCACTTCTTAGATAAGTACCAATAGGTAGAGCAAGGTTCCGAAGGTAGGATTCATGATAAAAGTTGGGCGGAAGCCCAGGAAAAACCACCCAAACCGGAACCAAGGATGGTTCCGATTCCTCTGAAAAGTCTGTAGACCACTTGAACATCCTATATGGACTACCTTCAATCTCGCAGGCTTCACGAGCATAGGCCTTATGATAGTCATCTTCTTTAGCAAATCTCAGGAAAACATGTCGTGGGGATTTCATACTAGAAACGACTGGTTGGGCATTTAAACCCCACCGAGTTCGAATAAAAGCACGGATAGTGTCTAAGGAAGGACGTTGCCGAATGAATTTAAGAACAAGAGAGTACCTGAATGGCTGAGCAGACCGGTCCAGTTCATCTTGGGAGAACCAGATATAGGTGTCGCCGTCCAGCACTTTTGGGGCACGCACCGGCACCACCACTTCGGGAAGGGGAATCGGCGTTTGCGAGACCATATCCGCGAAGGTCCGTGGCCTGGAGCTTGCCGGCAGGCCCTTTAGGCCCCCGGCGGTTGCCATACACCTCCGGGGAGGCCCAACCCTAAAAACAGAGTATCGCTTTCTATTTCGCTCGTACGGAATTTCGCTCTATTTCGCTCGTACTCATTAGGCCTATGAACTCTTTCCTTTTATATGGGTACCTCTATGTCTCTGATGAATATTTCTTTTGATCTGTGATGCTTGCCGATGGTTCAAAAGACCGTTGCAAATTGTTGCAGCTTCAAAGTGCCATATGAAAAATGAATGTGCAAGTACTGTTGTCTTTGCCTAAACTTACCATCAACACTTTTGATCCTGAAATGGACATCTATTCACCAATATTTCCTGCCACTAAGCATTACTGTCTTTCATATTCATATGTTAGGAGGAAACGCTAGTTGACAGTATTCCTTGCCACCAAGCACTACCGTTTCTATTGGTTCCTCAGCAACTAAAGGATGTATTAATGTACAACAGATCAATACTCAACACTTTTCTAGTAAGTTGGGATTGGTGAATTGCTCTTTGTTGAGTTGAGTATTCTTGCAATGATTCTTTTACCTAAATATTCTAATAAAAAAAGGCTTAATCTTTAACTTCAAGAGATTGATGCTTGGGATGCCAACTACCTGAGATACAGCAGGGCTACAACATCACCTCTCTTTCATCTAATACCCTTAATTCTATTAAAAAAAATACGCCTCTGTTTAAAGTTCTTTCAATTTAAGAGATTGTTAGTGCCTATAACTTTCATTAAGTTATATGGAAATTGCAGGCCACATCTTGTTTCTTAGAGTTGGTGATGGTGGGCATTTTAGACATTTTAACCAATTAAGTTCTATCGAGCTCTTGAATTTTTGAGGAAGTTGGAAACACCTGGGTAATCAAAGTCCTTTGTTTGTGAAAAGTCATTGAGCGCATGCATGTGCTGCACTGTTTTGACTTTTGTCCTTAAGATTCATTTTTGTCGACTAATGATGGAGCTTTGGATTTGAAAGAACGCATATGTTAACTGGAAGATACATGCACAAAAAAGGTTCCTAGTCGTGTCTCATTTTGTCTGTACATCTATATTGCCCAAAACTCACTGTCTTTTCATTTCACGTCTCTGTTTTTCCTTTAGCAGACTTCACGGTAGGTGGTATTTATTTTGGGTAGGGCTGAAAAAAAGAGAAAAAAAAAATAGAAAAAAAAGAAAAGAAAAGAAGAAAGTACTGGTGAGCTGGTGAAATCGACCAAACCAGTGTATACGGTCCGGTTCGGAACTGGTCCAATCTAGTTCCAGTTTCTAATAATCAAAATCAGTTAGAAATCGATCTGGTTCCAGTTTTGATATCTAGATCACTGGTTTAAACCGAACTAGACTTGTTAATATATATATTAATTTTTTATATTATATATAATTTTTATATTATATTATATATATTATATACTAAATTATATGCTAATTGTTAATTAATATAACATGAAATTTTCATCTTATTATTCATGTGTATTAATCTTATAACGTAAAATTAATATAACATAAAATTAATCTTATAAATTTTAATATAATATTTGATTATGATATAACATAAATTAATCTTATAGTTTTTAATATAACATTTGAATTTTGATATAACATATATTTTGGGTCTTTGACAGCCAGTTGTGTAAAAGAATTTTGATTTAACACACTACAATCATCTATTTTGACACTAGAAGAACTCCATTTCCACTGCATCCATATTCTCATTAAGGAAAAGCAGGAATATAGTAGCCCAGATAGCTAGATACGAAAAAAAACTGATCGCTTGCAGAATTCGAAGAATACTGGACACATTACCGGCTTGTGAGCATGTCAGCGTCACTTTCTTATTCAATTCCTTCCCTACAAATGTGTTTTCGATCGGGTTAAAGTTTTATCAATAAACAGCAATGCTAGGGCTTTGATAAAAGCACACCGCACGATTTTGATAATTTAGATCAATTTAAAAAAAAAAAATCAATCCCTACTTTCCTCCTTTTTTCTGACTTTTCTTACAAAACGCCCTCCCCTTTTCTTTCATATGAGACCCTTCTCTAGGAGTGAGTACTAATTTAGTCGGAGTTGAATTCCCCTAAATCCAACCCCAACTCTGCCTTTGTGTTCAGATGGGAACTTCGACTCTGACTTCGATTTTTGTAGGCTCTGATTTGACTCCGACCCTGACTTCGAATTTTTAGAGTGGAGTCGGATTTGGTTTTCCAACTTTGGGCCTTTTTTAACCTTCATATTTAACCAATTTACAAAAAAATATGGGCTTTCAAATTTCAATTTTACAAAATGATTAAAGACTAAAACTAAATCATTCACTGCTAATTTACTTCTATACTAATATCTAACTTATTTTTACACTAGACTTATACTATAGTGTATAATTACATATTATCATATTATAGTATTACATATTATTTTTAGAGTTTAATTACATGTTATTATACTATAGTATTACATGTTATATTATACTAGTATCTAATTTATTTAGAACTTATTTCTACACGAGACTTATTTCTAGTGTCTAATTACATGTTATTATACTTTAGTAAATTAGTATTATGTGTTATTAACGTATTATACTAGACTTATTAGTTATTTTTATACTAGTGTCTAATTTATTTCTATATGAGAATTATGCTATCGTTTCTAATTATATGTTTTTTTTTTTTTTTGAAATACTGATCTCATTAACCATGAAATAAAGGGATACAGCTCTCTATGGTCCAAAGTGACATAGGTCCACTCGGCTACATCATCTCCCTGTGTACAATATGAAAAACACAGCTCGGGCATCTCTCAACCTCATAGACATCTTCTACCATCTCTGTAGCCACTTTTGCAAGTTGGTGTGCTGCCATATTTGCCTCTCTATGGACATGGGAGGCTCTCCAGTTGACACTTGAATTCAATACCCTTTTCGCATCTTCAATCAGACACCCCCCTAAGCTCCAGTCCATTGCTTTGCTCTGCAAACCATCCACCACCCGCTTAGCATCACCCTCTAAATAGACCTGTTGCAACCCCAGGTCTCTGCTAAACTCAGCTACAACCAACAGACCATAAGCCTCAGCATCGAAAGGAGTCCCTCTTAAAGGTCTTTGAGCTCTTACAGTGCCAACTACCTGTCCTTGGAAGTCCCTGACTATCACACCTATCCCAACTCTCCCCTCTTTTGCTCTAAAAGCTGCGTCCCAATTGAGCTTGTAGGAGTTCTGCATTGGTTTGGCCCACCTAAGTCCTGCTGATCCAGCCTGTTTCTTTGTTCCTTGGTCTGTTACAAGGGATTCTCTGAAAATGGATACTTCTTCTATGGCCTGTTGATACAGCTTAGTGGGATGGGTGAATCCTTTCCCATGATACAGCTCGTTTCTTCTAGACCAAATCCTTTTCAGTACAACTGCAGTATCTTCTAGTTCAGTAGCATCCAAGTTCTCTACTAGCAAGGACCAGATATCAAA
The DNA here is from genome assembly GCF_018687715.1 of Carya illinoinensis. Taxonomy (NCBI): domain Eukaryota; kingdom Viridiplantae; phylum Streptophyta; class Magnoliopsida; order Fagales; family Juglandaceae; genus Carya; species Carya illinoinensis. Next base: position 25,163,015 of record NC_056767.1, read on the forward strand.
AAAGAGGTCACTATGGTAGGACATCTTCTGGACCTTTTTACAGCTTTGTTTCCACACATCCTGAGCCGCAACACAGCTCCACAAGGCATGACTTGAGGTTTCAATGGCTTGAGAACAGATAAGGCATTTGCTGTCCTCTACAACCTTCCTTCTCTTCAGATTTGCTAGTGTTGGTAGAGCCTCACTACATGCTCTCCACACGAACTGTTTGACACTTGGAGAGGTCTTTAACTTGCATATACTCTTCCACACATGCTTGACCTGAGTTTTTTTAGATGACTCCCCCTGAAAATCAGCCTCCATTTGCCTGTGAACATGGTACCCACTTTTCACTGAATACTGGCCATTGGTGGTGAAGTGCCAGACCATCCTATCTTCCCTACCCCCAGCACTGATGGGAATTGCTTTTACAGCTTCATACTCTTGTACAGTGAACAGCTCCTGAATGAGAGGATACTTCCAGGTTTTTAGATCACTGTCTATAAGATCACTTACCTTTTCACACTCACAGCCCACTGGTCGAGTAGAGACTACTCTTTTTGATGGAAAGGAGGTTATCCACCAGTCCTTCCAAATGTTAATATTGTGCCCACTGCCCACTCTCCACACTAGTCCCTCTCTTAGAATTTCCAGACCTGCACACACTCCTCTCCACGCAAAAGAAGGCCTTGCCCCCAGTGTTGCATCTAGGAAACCAATTTTTGGAAAGTATTTTTGTTTTAAGACCATAGCAGCTAAGGAGGATGGATTCTGTAAAATCCTCCATCCTTGTTTAGCAAGTAGAGCCAGGTTGAAGCTTCTGAAATCGCTAAACCCAAGACCACCAGCCTCTTTGCTGTAGCTGAGTTGGTTCCACCTTACCCACTGAATCTTTGAGGTACCCTCATTGTATCCCCACCAGAATTTTCTTATAAGTTGGTTCAGAATTTTCTCAATGTATCCCCATAGCAGCTAATTATATGTTATTATACATTAGTACTGTAGGTTATTATACTAATTTCAAACTTATTTATATACTAAACTTCCTAGTGTCTAATTACATGTTATTATTATTATTATTTTAAATAGACTTCAATTCAATTCATGAATGAAGGAAGTTACAGCTGTAACCAATAAGTCCAGGTACAAACCCCAATTACAAGCCAACTACTCATCCGTTATAAGCTCCCCTGCACACAACTTTCTTGTGCCAGACACTGTCTAAAAAAACTTCAATAACTCTCTAATGACACAGTTATTCTAAGATGTGAGACTCTGTAAAAATAGAAGTATCCATCTCGGCTTGTCTGTGAGAAAACAAACTAATTTCACCCCCACCCTTCAAAGGACGAGGGGGATTTTCTACCCTCATCCTCCAAAGAAGGATTGGGACTCACTACCCTACTCCTCCAAAAGAGGAAATGGAATTACCTATTTCAATTTATTCTCATTAACCTAACAGATATAGCATAAAAATTAAAACACCATTGACATAACCCTAACTAAGAAAACAAAAAAAAAGAAAAAGCACTGTGCTCTCCACTAACTGCTCACGCCGTATGCCCATGCCCTATGCTCGTCCTCTGTCTACTCTGATATGCTACTTCCCATGCCCACTAACTGCACAACAAGCTTCTCGCCAAGCATCCCCCCTCATCCTAGTCCAGGTATCCAACACCATCGCCGTCAGCCTCTCCCATTATCGAAAAGCCATGGACATCATCTCCTATTTCTGATAACCTCCAATCGAGACAACCTCTACTTTGGGCTGGCAGAGACGAAACCAGATACGAACAACCTCTGTATGTTCTTATAACAACTATGCATAGAGCCATCGGGAGGCTTATTTACAAAAAACCATAACCAAAACAGAGTTGAAAAAAATGAAACAAACAAAAAAACAACCAAGAAACCGTCTGACTCTACGTCTCCTAAACTCCGACCACCATCCATGGGAACATCCACCGTGAGTTACGGCCGGGCTCCACCCTAGAAAATGCTTTATCCCCTCCATGCAGCTCGGCATGCATCTCTAAATAACCCCTCTGTTTTCCATGGATAAAACAAAGTTCCTTTATCCCGCGGGAGAGTACCCCAACCAGCATGCTAACCTCTATCTCCAAGAGCAAGACGCCCTGATTGGCTTATGCCGTAAACCCTCTAAGATGTCCTCTCAGAAGACCATACCAAAACGGTCAGGAACATCGGCCATATGAAGTCGAAATCCTCCACCTCCAACGTGGAATGTCGCTCCGCCTAGTTGGGTGATTTGTTAAGGAAGAGGACTCGAGACAAAGCCTGGTGATGGCCTTTCAACGAAAAAAAATCCAGCCAAACGCCTTTTATTACTGTGATATCCCCATTTTACGTGTATTTTTATTAAGTGATTTTATTTAAATTATTTAAATTAGTGATTTTCTTATTTTAAATTAAAGGAGATTTTTGCTATATTATTTTGTGATTTTTTTTAAGTGATGAAATAATTTTAACGTGCTTTCTTACTATTAATTATTATATTATATTTTAATTTCTTTTTAATTTAAATTAGTTAATTTTTGGCTTTAAAATTATTGTGTTTTGGATCTTATTATTTTTATTTTAATTAATCACTGTATTTGAATTATTTTATTTTATTTACTGTTTTGAAAATAGTTTTCGTTCGATCAGTTTCTTGACCCAAGATGTGAGGGTTGGACATCATTTCTTTCCTTTCCTTTCTCTTTTTCCTCCTCTTTTTCTTTTCCCTTTTTCTTCCTTCTTTTCTTTCTTCTTTCCTTTTCCCCTACTTCTCTCCCGCGCGACGTCCCCCACCCTTCTCTTCCAGTCGTTTCTTTTTCTTCTGGCCCTAGCACCGCCGTCGTGCCGCCGTGTACCACACCGCCCCTCCCATTCTCTTCCCCTCCGGCCAGTGAACATTCCCCTCCATTTTCAGGCCACCTCGTGCAGCCGTTAGCCGCCACGCACGGTTGGAAGCTGCGGGATGCTTTCCTTTCAGCTCCGTCGTGTGCCACCCATTGTCTTCGCTGTTACTTCCATTCTCTTCCCCACCCACCGGCGACCTCACCCCTCCATTTTCAACCCCTCAAACGCTGCCATTAACCATCACGAGCACCACCCAAGCCGCATGGTTTTGTGCTCACCACGCTATCGTGCCTCCACCGTTGGCCACCACTTCTTCACCACATCATCACCGGCATCCCAGCTACCTAACCCACCCACCCAGCTCCAATCCGTCACCAGTGAAGCTCAACCAACCCACTTTCCGTTTTGGGCTTTTTGGCTTTCAAGCGCCATTTGTGCCGCCACCCATGGTCAACCCCCACTTCCATTAGCTTCACCGACATCTCTAAACCCTACCCTAACTTTTCCTAATCTTCATTTGCCTCCTTTGGAATTTGGGTATTTTGTGACCCACGGCAATAGTGCATTTTGTATTGTTACGTTGCCTTTTTGCCACTTTTTGCAGCTCATTGATCCTTTAGAAATTATTTTATAGTGCTGTAAGTATTTTTCAAACCTCCTTTAAGAGTTAAATATATTATTGCTTTAATAAACACTGCGTTGGTTGGTTGTGCCGAACTGAGTCGGAGGAGTCAGTGTTGGATATTGCTTTAATAAACACTGCGTTGGTTGGATATTTGTGTATTGTCATTTGCATTGCATGGTGCATGCATGTACATGTGTTGGAAATTGAAAACTGGGTTTTCATGAGTTAAATGGATTTTTGGGTGCGTGTGTATCACGACCCCAAGCCGAGATGGGGCATTATCTCGGTGGAGCTCCTCTGGTCACTCGGGAGCGAAAAATACTGAGTGACATCCCCTGGGTTGTCGCTGGGTGACAATTGGATCGAACGATACGATAACGCTGTTGGTCGACTCCGTGGTCCCTTGGCTGGCGAGGACTAGAGGATGCCTGATCATGTTACACCCTGGGCGCGGAGCTGGGTATCGCTCGTGTAGATGTCACATGCGTGGTCATTACCTGCAGTGTGGCATAGGAGTCAGAGTGTGCGAATGATCCCTAGGGGAGATCATGGTGCATACAATAAAATTTGATATTGGTTTTGATATTGGTTAATAGGCAATTTTCTGGAAAAATGACGAGATTTGTTTTAAAGGATATGTGTCGGCCATTTTCTAGAAAAATGGTGAGATTTGTTTCAAAGGATATTTGTGGGCCATTTTCTGGGAAAATGGTGGGATTTCTCGTTTTGGGCCATTATCTGGGATAATGGCGAGAAAATGTTTGAAAGGAAATGTTTTGGGTCAAAAATGGGATTTTTGGCATGTGTTGGAAAAAATGGATTATTTTGGAAAATGTGAATTTTCGGACCTCATGCATATGACATCTTGTTCATGCATATTGTTGAGTTTTAATGTATTTTTATCTTGTGGGCTGTTTGGATTAGTACTTACCTGCGGTACCATCTTTGGTAACGCAGACTTTGATGCAGATGAGGAGGAGGAGGCTGAGCCTGGGGAGGCGGCTCTGCCGGAGTTAGGGGTGTACAGAAAACCGAGTAACCGACCTAAACCGACCGGAACTGACCTCAGGACGCCGGAATCGGCCGAAACCGAAGAAGAACCGGTCGACGGTCGAGAGAAAATGGTATGAACCGACGTCGGTCGGTTCGGCGTACGGTTTGGCTCTTAAGAAACCGAAAAACCGGCCGACCGATACTTAACATTTTTTTTTCCCTTTTTATATAAATAAAATGACGCCGTTTCACTTAAGTGAGTGAAACGGCGTCGTGATTTTATCTATTTGAGTCAAAGAAATGAAGTAAACGGCGCCGTTTGGCCTAAAGCCAAACGGTGCCGTTTTGTATTAGGGCAAAAGTGCCCCTTTGCCCTCTCGGCTCTCACTCTTCCAGCACCCCAACATTTCAGTCCAGAGTCCTCCACGCCGTCTGACCTCTCCCTCTCTCCCGATTCTTGGTCCGAACTCCGAAGGCTCTCGGTTCTCCAGCAGTCCACCACGCCGTCTTCCCCTCTCAGCAGTCCACCACGCCATCTTCTCCTCTCGGCTCTCTCCCACGCCGTCTCCTCTCGGTTCTCGAAGCCTCCGGCCCTCCGTCCGGGTACCCATCGTCCCTTCCTTAGCTCGACGCCGGTGCCCAAAACAGGGCCCAAACCGGTGAACCGACCGTGAACCGACCGGAATCGGTTCCGGCCGGTTCCATCCCCTTATACGGTCGGTGGTCGGTCAGCAAATGTAGGAAATTGGGGTGGTCGGTCGGCGTTCGGTTCGGCGCAGTACCGAACCGCAGATGTCAGTTTTCAGGCCTAGCCGGAGTATTGATTTGGATTTGCTTATAGTATTGGAAATTATTCTACTTGCCTTTATATTATGTATCTTGGATTTGTGACAATGTTGAAACATGTAGTATTTTGATTGTTTTTTTTTTTTTTTTGAAACATCAATCAATACTTTTCATTCATTCATAAAAATCTGTGTTACAAAGCAGCAACACTCACTTAACCTCTCACTCAACTCTCACTCACTTAATGCTCTTCATTAATACAAGACATTTATCTAGCAATTATACTAGTAATCTCTTAAGGTCCTTCCTCAATCCAGCACCACTCCCCTTCCATTCTCAAAGCTCTCTTAGCTAATTCATGAGCCACACAATTCCCTTCTCTATGAATGAAGCTCACAAACCAGTCAGGCCTCAGTAACAACCTGCCATGAATATTAGCATACTGCTGCTCCATCCATGCATAATTACCCCTTACATCTGTTACCCCTTTGATCACCCTGTCAGCATCTCCTTCAAACACCACATTCCTGAAATCAAGCTCCATAACAAGTTCCATAGCTCTCCAAAGAGCAGCTGCTTCAACCATATCAGAGCTACCACAAAACAATTTTGAGGAACTTAAGGTAAAAAGAACCTCTCCCACATGGTTCCTTGCCACTATACCCAATCCCAATTTGTAATTGTTCTTATCTATAGCCGCATCAAAGTTTACCTTAGAAGCTCCCTCATCTAGTGGCTTCCATTTATTGTCCTTCCTTTTCTGAACATTAGGCCCCTTTATCTGGTTCAATTCAGCATGAGCACATTGAAAGTTTTTTAGACTGGTCATTGCTGCAGTAAGCACTTTCCTTGGGTTCTCGAATTTCCCTTCAAAAATCATCATGTTTCTCCTTATCCATATTCCTCTCAGTATCATGGATACCTCTTCTAATTTGCTCTGCTGCAATCTGGTCTGCATTTCAAACCATATATGGAAAAAATCTTTTTCTTCACAAGGCCATTTCTGAAGACTACTCCCACTCTTTTCCCATACATCACTTGCAGCTGGGCACGACCATAGTACATGACATATTGTTTCTTCACCCCTTTGACAAATATGACATGTAGCATCTTCAAGTATTTTCCTTTGCACTAGGTTCTGTCTTGTTGGTAAGATGCACTTCAGAGCCTTCCACACAAACTGTTTTGTAGGATTAGGAACATTTAGTCTCCAAACCCCCTCCCAAAGTTGTTTATGAGATTGTTTATTAGAACATTCCCCGAGCCTAGATTTCCCCATGTCATTGCCTAAATGATAGGTACTTCTCACAGAAAACCTGCCATCCTTAGTAAATCCCCACATAATTTCATCTTCACCACCATGCCAACTTAATGGTATGCTGCAAATCTGAGCAGCCTCCTCCTTGCTAAACACATCCCCTACCAAACTCTCATTCCAACAATGAATATACTTAAAGATAATAGAGCTTACCTTCGAGTCTGCAGATAGAATATTAATAGGTGATCTAACTTTGAAATTTGAGCCATTAGGAAGCCATTTATCATTCCAAATAGAAATACTTTTTCCATTACCCACTCTCCACACCATTCCTGCTTTCACCAGATCTTGTGCAGCTAATAAACTCTTCCACATAAAAGAGGGTTTATATCCAATCTTTGCATCAATAAACTGGCTTTTCCTGAAATAATTCTCCTTAAAAATCCTTTCTGCCAAAGAATCAGCCTTTATTTGCAACATCCACCCTTGTTTGGCTAACGTAGCCTTGTTGAAAACATCAATATCCCTAAACCCCATCCCACCATCCTTTTTATTTTCTCCCATTTTATCCCAACTCTTCCAATGAATACCCTTACTATCTTTATTACTACACCACCAGAAACTTGCAATCATGGAATTGATCTCTTGACACAGCTTCCTTGGAAATCTAAACACATTCATCATATAAGTAGGAATAGACTGTAAAACAGCCTTAATTAAAACCTCTCGACCTGCACTGGACAAAAATGAGTTTTTTCAGCTTCTAATCTTCCTCCACACCCTTTCCTTTATACTTCTGAAAGTTTCATACTTTGATCTTCCAATCATAGTTGGAAGACCAAGATATTTGCCATAATCTCCACAAATAACTTCACCAGCCTCGGATACAATTTCCCCTTTAACAATCTCACTTGTGTTGGAACTAAACAAGATTGTTCTCTTCTGTCTATTCAGCTTTTGGCCTGAGGAAACTTCATACAGCAACAATAGATCATGTATAGCCAACCACTCCTCTTTACTTGCCTTGCTAAAGATCACACAATCATTAGCAAAGAGGAGATGATTTTTTCTAGTCCCACCTCTTATAGCAGCTACCCCTTTAATTCTCCCTTTGGTAGCAGCATAACTCAACATAGAACTAAGGCCCTCTGCACATAAGATAAACAGGTAAGGAGACAATGGGTCTTCTTGCCTTAATCCTCTAATAGGCATGAATGTATCACCCACCTTTCCATTAACCATAACCGAATATCTAACCAATTCTACACACTTCAATATCAACTGGATCCATTTTTCACAAAAACCCAGCTTCTTCATTATGGACCTCAGAAAAGTCCACTCAATTCTATCATATGCCTTTGACATGTCTAGCTTTAGTGCCATGCTTCCTTCTCTTCCTTTTTGTCTTGCTTTCATGGTATGGAGGATCTCATAGGCCACCATCACATTGTCAATAATTGATCTACCTGGAACAAAAGCACTTTGCAGACTAGATATGATATTTGGTAATACATGCTTAAGCCTATTTGCTAGAACTTTTGCTATAAGCTTATACAAAACATCGCATAATGAAATAGGTCTAAAATCATTAACAGAAAGTGGAGCATCTACTTTAGGAATTAACACAATATTAGTAAGCTGCAGCTCACTTGGCATATCTCCCACATTTAGTACATTTAGAACAGCCCTGCATACTTTAGGACCCACAGCTGCCCAGTGATGTTGGTAGAAGTCTGCTCCAAACCCATCTGGCCTAGGAGATTTGAAAGGCCCCATCTGTTGAAGTGCTTCTAGTACCTCCTCTTGTAGAAAAGGAGCCACAAGATCATCATTCATTGCTCTTGTCCCTCTACTGTCAACACTATGCAAACAGGCCTCAATTGATACACTTGTTTTAAGCGAGTTGTATTTGAACAAAATTCTGGTACTTAGTTAAAGACTTTTTATTTTCGCAACGTTATTTTTATGTACACGTGTTGCATGTACACACACTTGGCACTTAACGATGGGATGCATGACCTATGTTGTCATTATTCTGACACCTTGATTTCCATGTGTCCGTACGTGGGAGTTGGGGGTGTCACAATTACCGAAAGAAAAACACTCGTAGCTCAAAACAAAAATGAAAATAAAGGGGTGGAGAAGGGAGGGAGGAGCTGAAGCTCCACCTCCCTCAACGGCTTTCCTAATCTTTTGCCTAGAGAGAAGGGAGAGTTTCTCACTAGAGAGAAAGGGTATAAACCGCTTCTATAATTACATGTTATTATACTTTAGTATATTAGTATATATGTAATTAACTTATTATACTAGATTTATTTAAATACTAGTATCTAATTTATTTCTATACGTGATTATGCATGGTAAATTGGTAATAATACTATTATGTTTACATGTATTAAACTATCATTAGTGTATTTATATTATATTATAAGTATATTATTTTATAATAATTAGCTCATACTAGTATATTATTAAATTTAACTATATAAGTTCTAGTTATATAACTATATTAGTATAGATGACGAATATATACAGTGGCGAAGCCACGTTGGGGCATGGCCCCCCAGAAATTTGGAATAAAAAAATTATATAGGTTAATTTTTTTAATTTAATAAAATAATATTAATTTATGATGTATTGGCCCCCTCTAAACATTATTTTGGTCTTTCTATAAAATTTAATATGATATAAAAATGAAATAAATAAAACACATATCATATAAAATAAAATAGATATTTTTTTTATAAATAAAATTAAAAAAAAAAATCTAACTATAACCGGTAGTATTTCTAACATCTTTCCATTTTCTAAAGCATTTCAATCTCTATGTTATAGCTTACGGAAACCTGCTAGACTGGCATTTACTGATTTACAGACTGTATTACCTTAACACAAGGCACAACAATACTTCACATCTCATCCTTCATATTTTTTTTTCTCCATTTTCCAACATCATAACATCTCTTATCCTCACAAAATGTTTTTTCCATTTTTCAACATCAAAACAATTCAAACGAAGAAAAAAAGAAGCAAGCTTTACTTGTGAGGCGCGACCAAAGGTTCGCCTAAATCTTCCCTTTTGGCTTTTGATTTTTTAAGCTTCCACTAGAAGCCTTACGATCAAGGAGTCAAATTGTGAAAGGCTTAAAACTAAAGAATGGCCTTTTGTCTCAGTTACTTTTTGACCTTTTTTTGAATTTTTTTTTTTCCTAATCCTCGATAGTGGATACTAGGCCCTCACACTCATAGCCTCACTAGTCACTACAAATTCAAAATATTATTTATTTATTTATTTAATAGATTAATAGTTTTAGTAGATTAATACTTTATTTATTTAGTAGATTAATGATTTTTTTTTTATACAGCAAACTAACATTTTGTTTTTTAGTAGATTAACAGACGTATTTGATAGCCCCTGCCAGATTGCCAATTCTCATCTCATGGTCCCACGGAGCACCATTTCTTTACACCTTACTCCTTTATATGCACGCGGGTATGTCTTTTTTCTTTATAAAAATTTTATATTAGTATTAATCATATCATCTATATATATTACATAGATTAATTGTGTATGGTTGTACATACTAATTTAAGTTGTTTTTTTTTTTATAGCATTATGTGTTTTAATAAATTGTTTGATTTTCAATTTTAAATTGTTTGATTTTAATTTGAGACCTTATTATTAGAATCTATAAAGTTTATCTAAGTTTCTAACTTCATTTTATATGTTTCAATTTGATTTTAAATTTAGGTTCATGAATGATGTTCTAAATTAAAAACTATCGACTCATTCTTCAAAAGAAAAGAAGTTGATCTTCCAGAAAATTCTTCTAAAATTCCAAGGATTGAACATAAGAAAAATCATGATCTTAACTCTCCAATTTTGGAATCTGAAGGAATTCATTTTACATCGTCAACACTTAATTCTAAAGAGATTGATATATCTTCTCTACAACGAGATCCGAGATTACGCCCTCTTATATGTGATTATCCAGTCAATCAGTGTGATGAAATAAGAAGAGCTTATTAAAAAATGGGTCCATATCAAATACGTCTCTCAAAATATCCATTTTCTGGTTCTGTAAAGCACCATTCTCGCTTTCAAGCTTCATGGTTCATACAATTTGGATCTTGGTTAGAGTATTCTCCATCAAAGGATGCTGCATATTGTTTACCTTGTTATCTTTTTACAATGAAAGTATCTCAACGTTCTGGATGTGATGTATTTACTGTCATGTGATTTAGAAATTGGAAGAAGATTAATGATGAAAACATTGTGCTTTTTTGAATCATATTGGGGAGGATCCTTGTTCTTCTCATAATAATTCTGTGAAATCTTGTGAGGATGTATTGAAACAATCACAACATATTGATAAAATAATGAATGCACAAAGCTCTGAACAAATTCTCAACAATCGACTCCGAGTAAAAACATCTATTGATGTTGTTCATGGCTTGCATTTCAAAGATGTACATTTAGAGGTCATGATGAGACCATTGATTCAAAAAATCGAGGTAATTTTCTGGATATGCTTAAACTCTTGGTTTCATATAATGAAAAAGTTGGAAAACTTGTTTTGGAAAATGCTCCTAAATCCTCAAAGTATACTTCACCTCAAATTCAAAAAGAGATTTTAGAAGTTCTTGCAAAGAAAGTAAGAAATAAAATTCGTGAAAATGTTGGGGATTCTCGATTTTGCATTATTGTTGATGAGGCACGAGATGAGTCTAAAAGGGAGCAAATGGCTATAATCTTGAGATTTGTTGATGTTGATGGTTTTATACAAGAATGATTTTTTGATTTTGTACATGTTAAAGATACATCGACATTGACTCTAAAGAATGAAATATCTGCAGTTCTTTCTCGTCATTGTCTTGATATTCAAAATATTCGTGGACAAGGATACGATGGTACTAGTAATATGCATGGTGAATGGAACGGATTGCAAGCATTATTTCTTAAAGATTGCCCATATACATACTATGGTCATTGTTTTGCTCATCGAGTACAGTTAGCATTAGTTGCTGCATCTAGAGAGGTGGTTTCTGTTCATGAGTTTTTCTCAAATTTAAACTTTATTATAAATGTGGTGTGCGCTTCATGTAAACATCATGATGAATTGCAAGCTGCTCAGGCAACACATATTGCACATATGATAGCCATTGATGAACTTGAAAGTGGAAAAGGAGCTAACCAAATTGGCACTATCAAACGAGCCAGTGATTCTCGTTGGGGTTCTCATTTTTATTCTATTTGCAGTCTACTGTAAATGTTTGAAGCCACTTGCTAGGTGCTTAAAACCATAATAAAAGAAGGATCTACTTACTCTCAACGCGGGGATGCGAATGCTGCTTATAAAATGATTACCTCATTCGAATTCATATTTACTTTACATTTAATGAAGGAAATCATGGGTATTACTGATGTTCTTTGTCAAGTTTTGCAACAAAAATCTCAAGATATTTTGAATGCCATGAATATGGTTTCTACTACAAAATGACTTATTCAAAAGTTGAGAAATGAACTTTTATATATAAATCTTCCTATAAGATTATTATATATCGTAAAAAAAATTATATAAAAGTATAACAAAAAAATATTATATATATATATTGTTCTAGCTATGTTTGGCCCCTCTAGAGTAAATTCCTGGCTCCGCCACTGAATATATAGATAAATACAGATTTTTATAACATATATACAATATCAGAGTCGGAGTCAAAGTCGAAGTCGTCGTCGAAGTCGGTCCATCAACACCTCCGACTCCGACTCCGACTCCGGCTAAAAAATTAAAAATAAATCCAACACTAATTTCGTTTTGTCAAAGTCAGAGCAAAGCTAGATTCAGACTCGGATTTTGGGCCCCCCACCCCCATTTCTTCTCTTCTCCAAAAATCACTCTTTTTGCAAGGCAGAAAAAGCATTGTAGAAAAAGCTCCGAAACTCGGACTGCATAGTTTTGGCCCTGCGTCCTTGCAATTTGGATAAATCTAGTTCCCTTTTTTTTATTTTTTTTTATTTTTAATGACAATCTAGCTCCTTTATTAACATGCATGGATGTATGTCAAGAAATATGCTATATTGCTATTGAAAATATCAATTAATAGATGAAACAAATTATTTAGACTCAAATTTCTGTTGCAAGTATATATGAGAGAGAGGCTAATAGATCTTAGTGTTTATATATAATGTATAATATGCACCTAATAGATATAAACTTTAGATTTTAGTACTTCTTTTTGATGGGGTGAAAATATTCAGTCCAAATTTTTAATCTTTAACACAATAAGCAAACTGTTTTTTTAATTTTATCCTATTTGTATGTACATCAGTTTCATGATGTTCGGAAATGATTTTAATTATTTTCCTTTTTATTTTTCGATGATAATGCTTGTTTAGATTCTCATATGGACTTTACCAAATTCTTATTTATTCCGTGGCATTTGAAGTTTTGTTAATTCAGTTTAGATGCTTGATGGGTTGCCACTCCAAGAATTGTGTTGCATCTGGTTGATTGATTAAAAAGTATGGGGAGCAAATTAGAATAGTTGAATGTCATGCACTCAATCAATTGTTTGCCTTTTTTAAAAAGTTGACGTTCTTAAATTGTTTGCCTTTTAAATGACGATATATAGTACTTAGTGTATGCTTGTGTTTTTAGCATGAAGCTCGATGGGCAAAGAGGAAGATAATGACCCGCCAAACATATATCCTTGACAGATTGTTCATACTCTATGAAGGCCATGGTTTTGTTTATAGATTTTTTTGTCAACCTTTTCTTATTATTATTGTTGGCAAATTGAGACTAAAGCTATTGAAACTATTTAAAAATATTTCTAACAGTTTGTGCTTTTTGTTGCAGTGTCAATAGCTAATATAGCTATAAGCGAACTTTTTTCATAATTTGCCTTTGAAGTCTCAGAAGAATAAGATGCAGTCAATCTCTCCAAGTAGAGATTAGGGCCCTAAATAAACAAGATTGCTGAACAAGTGACTTGGGATCGGCTCAATCAAATTTGAATTTGGCTCTACTCATTTATTAAATGGTGTTCGTGAACACGAGATTACGATAAACTATTAAATGATATAACTCCTATAAAATTCAGCCCGACTTGTACATAACTTGTATGAACGTACTTGAATAACTTCGTATTTGTTATTTTTATAGTATTATCTCTGTATTTATAGTAAAAAAATATTTTTAAGATTCAAAAAGATTAGATCAGGAAAGCATATATAGTACTCATAATATACTAAACATGTTACTTGATTTCATAATATATATATATATATATATAATCATTTATATACGTATATATACAATTTATAACGATATTAGCAAAAGTCAAAATTCGTTTATCAAAATTTGTTGATAAATTTATAATATTAACATAAATAATCTATTTTATCTAAATAAAGAAATTCGTGAACAAGCTCAAACTCGCCTTGAACTAGTGTTCAAATAAAGGTTAAACAAACAAGATTTGACCATTCAATGCTCGCTTGAACTTGACTCATTTACACTATTTGCAGAGATAAACTCAACGCTTCACTTAATTTGGGTGCGGCAATCTTAGAGTTCAATATCTAGTTTCTACACGGCTAAACAGAATCACAAACTTATAGACAAAGATTACACTTTTATGAAGTCATATTTTGAAAGTACTTGATCATGAGATGATCCAAAATAAAGATATTTTCGAATCATTTATTGTGGAGTGTTGGTATTTTTTAATACATAGTATTTATTGATAACGTTTTATCATTAACAACGTTTTTTTTTTAAGAGGTCACTACGTTTTTGTACCGTTGTTTTACGTTTGATTTTTTCCTCTTTAATTTTATCAATTAATTTCTTACGGCTCTTAATTCGTAGTCCAATTAGTTTTCAGTCGGTTTTTACTTTTAATATTGGGTGATGATTGATTGTGCCGTTTCCTGAAAAGAAAAACGTCGTCAACTTTCATCAATTTATTCTATAACTCATTGCACAATTATCAAATGTATTTTGATTTGTTTAAATATTGATGGAGATGGGCGTCCGTCGAGGGTCTATCTTTCATTCCGGTGTGGTGGTGTTTTTCTCCATACAATATTATAGAAAAAAATCAGTAAAAAGAAAGAAGGGTTGTAAATAGATACTTTTGAGAATTTTTTAGATAAAAGAGAGGTGTTTTTACTAGTGAAGCTTTGGACCCAACCACTTATGTAAAGTTAGTTCGAATTATACGACGATCAATTGGACTATTGTATCTTAGGGGAGTCAAGTCAAGAGGAGTTTTGTGCACCGGTTAATCTAAAACTTTGTACACATCATAAGGCTTGAATCTCCTTAAAGGGAACGAGATTTCCGTGTCTCAGTCCAAACTAGTTTTGTTTGAATTTTAATTTCGTTGTAATTTTTATTATATTATTGTGTATTTCACCAACATGGATAGATCTTCATCGGCATGTAGTACCTAATGATCTTGAGCTAGAAGTGAAAGTTTGTTGCAGAGGTGATTTCCTCGCAAGCCAGTCTTGCTAATTGAGTTGTGTAAAAGTGGAAGAATGTCTAAAGGTGCAATCTATGGGCCTTGATGAAACACTCATAAAGCCAGGGGTTGTATTGAATGCAAATGGTGGGTATTGATGAAACACTCATAGATAGATAATGGGACATATTGTGATGGACTACTGAGTACTGACTCCCACCATGTCAATATTGGATTAGATAAAGGCAATCAGAAAGAAAGAAGAGAGAAATATATTCAGACAAAGACTATTAGATAGAAAGAAATAGGACCCAAAGCAGGATAATAATATATTTATTACAATCCTGCTAGGTACAGTCGCCGCTGTGCAAACGGGACGTAATCGGGGCGACGTGGCACAATTTGATGCATGGCACGATTTAATAAAAAAAACAAAAGAAATAAAAAAAATCTAAGTCACAAATTTTTTTTTTCAGAAGGAACTCGGTGGGTTTCGGCGTTTTGCCATTACAGACTTCCAAGAATCAAGCTTCAACGCACCGATGGAAACGAAAGCAAGAAAAGCACCTAATAACACCGGAAAGGCCAAGAGAGAACTTGATGGATTTTTCCATTCCAGTAATCAAGCCTCAAGGCATTCATGGAAACAAAAGCAAGAAAAACACCCTTAAGAACATCGGAAAGACCAGGAAAAAACTTGGTGGGTTTCGCCGTAATGGTATTTCTTAAGAGTATTAGAACTGTCCAATAAATATGGTTCCAGTAATGGCAAAACCCACCAGCAAAGGGGGTAGTTCCGATTCCATTCTCTCTTAACATTTTCTCAAACACCTTCTGTGTTTTCATATTTTATTGTGATTATTATCATATATTTGTATTTCTCGCTAGCTAGATTACAATCCTACCAGACTGTGACTCTTATAAGGAAGGAATTTAACAACTTAACCATAGAACGAGGAAGGGGGGAGTGGCTGTAGATTCGTGGGTTCGTGGAGAAGATGAAAAGTCCTGAAGAAGGTTGAGAAGGACGAAAATAGATGAAATCATAGATCTGGAACTCGAAGGAGAATATGAAGTGGAAAACCAGAGCTTGCTCACATGGTAGAAGAAGACGAAGCTGCGAAGTCGATGCGAAGACGAAGGACTCTGTTTTGGAAGGAGGCTTCAAAGGGCTTCGTATTACTTTGTGGGAAGACGAAGGGAGGAAGGGCAACATTGGGAGGCAGGACTTCATATTACTCTGTCGTTTTGATACATTATGGAAACGCAGCGTTTCCATTTTCCACGCTGGCAACCCCGACTCCTCAGCGTTTACATTCGGCGCTTGTATTTAGCATTTTTCTATTTATTATGATGATGGGGGCAATTAATTAATGAGGAAAACTTAGGACTGGTTGGGCTAATATCCCACAAATAACAGTCCACACTAGTTGGTTGCCATGTAGGCTTTACAATTTAATGATGGTGTGACCGCACTTCAGCCGATCCCTGGGTCATCCGCTTCACCCCTCTCGCACGAGAGAAGAAATAACTTTCCCCCCCGCTCCAACATTTGTTGATGGGTCATTTTTCTTTCCGAGTTAATCGTGTTTTTACCAATTGTGTTCTTTGCCCCTCTTGCACAAAAAATCAAATTATTCCCAAAAAATAAAGAAAATTTAATGATTTTAATGTCCAAAGTTGGTTCATTACTATCGCCAATGGAAAAAAATTAATGGGTTAATGGAATTAACTAGAAATACGACCAATTTATCACAAAGATCAAAACTTTCCATTCCTATTACCGGTAAACAAGCAGAGGCAAAGAGACGGAAGAGATGAAACAAAAATCGTGACGGTGAGATGAGTTTTGAGAGGAAGGGGCTCCTGTGACCTAGGTTTTGATTGTGTTTGGTTGCATCTATTTTCTATTTTGTGTGATTTCTGACATGACAATTCATAATAAGAGGGTTGATTCTCTTAAAAAAATAGTCGGACCGCTCAAAAGCAGGACTCTTAATTAATTAGTGGGAGCATAATCAAGACCAGAAATAAAAAAACCCATGCCCATGAGAAAGATGAGATCAATATCCTTTATATATATATATATATATTTTGTAATTTTAATTTTTTTTTTGTATAAGATATTTATAAAGAGAAATATTATTCATATAGGTTTTTTTAATTATCTCACTTTCATCAATCATTTGAAGCAATGGGGGACCTACATATATAGAGACAAGAGGGGAGCTGTGGCCGCCCTCTGCCCTCAGGAAAAGAAAATTTAAGTAAATATGCAGAAAGTTTCTTCGTTATTTAAGTAAATTTAAGTAAAATTCTCTTTTATTTCCATCTAAAATTATTGAGTTCCATAACAATATGCAGAAAGTTTCTTCGTTATTTTATAAAGAGCAAAGCTGTTACAATTATTCAAACTTCGGATGGACAAATATCGGTATGACATTGATTGAATTTGTGTTGGTCCATTCACCATCTGACTCAACCAAATAAAAGAAGAAGATCAAGAAGAATCATTGAATCATCACAGAACGAAGCCAGTAAGTTAGGTCCCACCCATGTTAATCCTAAGACAACAAAAATTGGGATTCTTATTCCTAAAACAACAGTAAGATTTAACTTGTGAGGCTGCTCTTGGCCTTTTGCTAGAAGAAACCACTAGTTTTACTCACATATCTCTGTATACTTTCTCCTTACTCATTCCTTAATTTCTCATACGAAAATAATTGTAGTGGGAGAGCTAGCTCTTTATTGGACGTTTCAAGATTGAACCCAGACAAGCATCATATTCCTTAAATTCTTTGAAAATCTTCCAATTTTATCTTGGAATTGTGCTATAAGAATATGAGCTGGTTATTCTCCATGGATTCCACAGATGTGATTGAATAAGAGGAATCAAAGAAAAAACAGGGTACTATAAAAAGACTTGAAAAAGAAGACTTGAACACAAGTCTTTAGAGTTTGGTATAACTAAAAGATAAAGTAATGCATAGCCAGAAAAACTTTCTGCCGTATTGAAGAGTTGCAAGCCATATTTAGGTTAAACAAAGCTGAAGGCACTATTACATTATTTATATAGCAAGATTTTGATTTGTGATACCATGTGGTGGAGTAGTCCATGAATCAAAGAAAAACCAGAGTACTGGAAGAAGACTCGAATGAAAGGTCTTCAAAATAACCCAAAAAAAAAAAAAAAAAAAGACTTGAAAGGAAGGAGACTTTGGCTAAATAATAAAAACTGAGCCATCTACCCATTCAAGTAATTTTCACGAAATTTTCACGATTGAATGCGGGCAATCGGAAAATGATGAGGTAGATTGATAATAGATAAGACGTGGACTGGAGAATAGAATTTAATAATAATAATAAAAAAACAGAGTGGAAGAAGACTAAAAAAAAAAAACAGAGTGGAAGAAGACTCGTGATAACTACAAAATTAATGAATTAATAGAGCTGGCCATTCAGTCATACTTTCTCCTTAATTCGATTCCTTTCTCTAACGAAAAAAATGGCAGAGCTCCTTCTTTCTGCATTCCTTCAAGTGTTGTTTGACCGACTGGCGTCTCCTGAGTTGCTGAAATTTGCTCGCCGAGAGGGACTTCGAAAACAGCTGGACAAGTGGGGCGAAACCATGGAAAGAATTCGAGAGGTGCTTGATGATGCAGAGGAGAAGCAACAGACTAAAAGGACAGTAAAAGCTTGGCTTGATGATCTCAGAGACTTGGCCTACGACGTGGAAGATATACTGGATGAGGTCGCCACGGAAGCAGCTTTGCGACGCACGTTGATGGCCGGTGAAAGTAAGGCTAGCACTAGTATGGTACGAAATCTCGTCCCTGCTTGTTGTACTACTTTAACTCCAAGTACTGTTAAGATCAAGTTTAGGCTAGGGTCAAAGATAAAGAAAATAAATGCTAGATTTAATGATCTTGTGACACAAAAAGATCAGCTTAATTTGAAGGAAAATGCTAGTCCGAGGCCAAACAAAAGAAGAGAGAGACCTCCCTCAACTTCCGTGGTGACTGAAGGTCACATATATGGTAGGGAGGAAGTTAGAGGGGCTGTACTTCAATTATTAGTCAGTGAAAAACATAGTGATGCTTCGAATAAAGTACCCAAGGTGATTCCAATCGTTGGCATGGGGGGTATAGGAAAGACAACACTGGCCCAGCTGGTATACAATGATAAAAAAGTGGAAAGCTTTTTCGATATGAAAGCATGGGCTTGTGTTTCCGAAGATTTTGATGTTGCTGCAGTTACAAAAACAATTTTACAAACTTTGACGTCGGAAAACTGTGATGGCAAAGATCTAAATTGGTTGCAAGTTAAATTGAAGGAGAAACTACTTGGGAAAAGGTTTCTGGTAATTCTTGATGATGTTTGGAATGAGAACTATAATGATTGGACTCTCCTACGTGCTCCTTTCGAAGTAGGGGCTCCAAAAAGTAGTATTGTCATCACAACTCGTAACCAGAAAGTCTCGTCACTGATGCGAACCAAGGAAGTTGAACCTTTTCAGTTGGAGGAGTTGTCCAATGAAGCTTGTTTGTCCGTATTTACCCAACATGCATTGGATGCAAGAGACTTCAGTGCGCATCGAGACCTTAAAGATATTGGTGAGGAGATTGTTAGTAGGTGTAAAGGCTTGCCATTGGCAGTAAAAACTATTGGAGGAGTCTTACGCAGTAAACATGAAGACCGCAATGAGTGGGAAAAAGTTTTGAAGAATAAGATATGGGATATTCCAGTGGAAGAAAGTGGAATTCCTACCTCTCTTATGGTAAGCTATGACAATCTCCCTTCACATTTAAAGATGTGTTTTGCATATTGCTCAATACTACCAAAGGACTACGAATTTGAGGAGAATGAGGTGGTTTTGTTATGGATGGCAGAAGGTTTGATTCAACCACGACAAGATGAAGAGGAAATGGAAGATTTGGGTAGCAAGTATTTTCACAATCTATTGTCAAGATCATTTTTCTAACAATCACGCACTAATAAATCACGATTTCTGATGCATGACCTCATCAATGATTTGGCTCAATCGGTTGCAGGTGATACATGCTTTAGAATGGAAGATAGAGTTGGGGGTCCTCGGAATGGGGATATTTCAAAGAAGGCACGCCACTCATCTTACTTGGGTAGCAAATTTGATGTTACTAAAAAGTTCAAGGTTTTTCCTAAACTCACAAGTTTACGTACATTCTTACCTCTCATGCTACCACATTTTGGTGAATGCTATTTGACTCATCATGTTCCTCTTGAATTGGTTCCAACGTTACGATACTTAAGGGTGCTATCTTTTAATGGGTATTGGATGACTAAGCTATCGGATTCTATCGGTGATTTGAAGCATCTGCGGTACTTTGACCTATCCAAAACTAAAATTAGAAACCTACCAGAATCTATAACCAGTCTCTACAACTTACAAACATTGTTGTTGAAAGATTGTACTCGTCTAAAGAAATTACCGTTAATGTTTCGGAATCTAGTCAACCTGCGCCACCTCAATATTGAAGGTGCAAATTCCTTGGAAGGAATGCCTATGCAAATAGCTAAATTAACTTCTCTTCAAACACTGTCGAATCTAATTCTGGGAAAAGACAATTGCTCGGGGGTAAAGGAACTTGGGCCTTTGAAGCATCTTAAAGGGACACTTCGCATTTCAAGATTAGAGAATGTGATCGAACCGAAGGATGCAAAAGATGCAAAATTAATTGAAAAGACTAACATTACTGCGTTGTCATTGGAATGGAGTGAAGACATTGAGGAGTCGAAAGACAGGACAAGTGAACGAGAGATACTTAACGGGCTACGACCCGACAATGATTTGGAGGAGCTTGTTATAAGGTACTATGATGGCACAAAATTTCCAATTTGGTTAACACCTCCTTTGTTTCCTCATATGGTGTTCTTGAGAATAGAAAATTGTTACAGGTGCACCGCGTTGCCCCCATTTGGGCAACTGCCATCACTCAAAATTCTTTTGATCATGGGCTTGTCTAGCGTGAAGAATGTGGGTCCCGAGTTTTGTGGAGATGGTACGTTACAAAGTTTTAAATCCTTGGAGACTCTGAGTTTCAAGAACATGAAGGAGTTGGAGTACTGGAGTCCCTGTGAAGAACTCCCAAAACTGCGTGAACTTTCCCTTATTCGGTGTCCCAAGCTATTGGGAAAGTTACCAAACATCCTTCCTTTACTAAACAAAGTTGAGATAAATGATTGTGGGCAGTTGGTGGTTTCAGTTTCAAGCTTCCCAAATCAATGCAAAATAGTACTTGATAGAAACGAAGGGGTGGTGTGCAGAAATAAGGTTACATTCAAGTCAATAGGATCTGATTCTGTTCAAACAATCTCAGAACTCACTTGTAGAATAGAAGGATTTGATGTGGAGGGGCTAGCAAAGTTAGAAATTTTAAGTATTGAAAGGTGGGAGGAGGTGAAGCATTTGTGGTCAGATGATGTGGGATCACTGCCACAACTCCCATTTCTTCGGGTTTTAAGCATACAGAAATGCGACAAACTCGTATCATTGGTGGCGGAAGATCAAGTAGAAGAGGGTCTCCAACTGGGTATACCATCCACGCTCCAAACAATTTTGATCGGGGAATGCGAATCCTTGAAATCCTTACCAAAGGCAATGATGTACAACAGCACTTGTCTTGCGTATATTAGTATCTCTGGATGTGATTCGCTAACTCATTTTGCAAGAGGCCAGCTACCTCCAACTCTAAAGACGCTTCGAATAAGCCGGTGCAAGAATATGCGGAAATTAGTGGAGGAGAAGGATGATGATGATACCAACAGCAGTTGCAGTAGCATCCCATCTCTTTTTGACAAGTTGGAAATTGATAATTGTCGATCCCTCGAATCCTTAACATCGAGCGGAGAATTACCTGCAACACTTCGAGTTCTTAGTATTTACAATTGTCCAAAGCTGGAGTCAGTAGCGAAGAATTTTCATCATAATTCGTATCTTGAAAGCATCAGTGTCTTCTGGTGTGAAAATCTTAAATTCTTGAACGAGGGTGGCTTTCTCCCTTCCAACCTGAGGAAACTTGATATTCTCTACTGTAAGAAAATACTGGCACTGCCCAACAGCATATTCAACCTCACGTCTCTTGAAATATTGTATATACAGAATTGTCCGGGCATTCTATCATTTCCAGTAGAAGGTCTTCCCACAAACCTAACTGTTAGAAAGCACAGCGGAAAGTACCTCAAGGCCAGCTTGTAAAGTTGCTCCACAAGTTTCTCCAGATTGACAAGAGTTTTCACTTGGTGGTAAAGCGTACTACGTAGTATAAAACCAGAGTAACGCTTTAACAATCCACAGCCTAAATACTACTTAAGAGAGCACAAAAGAGAGAGAGAGTTTTTTCTTCTTGCTTCTTGCCTCTTGTGTGTCATTGAACCAAAGAGGGGGGGGCTATTTATAGCCCCCTACACATCATGTGTTAGGTAGAATAGTGAGACTAAGTGGAGTTTTAGGTAGAATAGTGAGTGGGTTTGCCACTTTGCCACTTTGCCCTACGTGGGCGGCTCCCATTAATTAACATCTCCCACTCGCACACAGTGGGCATGACCCTAGGTCAGCATCTCTCTAATGTTCTCAATCTTATTCATACAAGTAAATAGGCCGTGCGACCACCAAGCAAATCTATAGAAAGGTGGGAGTACATACACTAAATCTCTCCCAGAGAAGACTAGCATAGTAACATCCCTAAAGTGTTTGGTTATGTCCTAGACTCATTTGATCGCATCAGTTCAAGCATTTTCGAAACCCTCTTGAGTTTTAGAAAAACTCAGAACAATGCTCGACTATCTCTAAATCATTTCAATATGTTCACAACCTTAGTCGCTACCAATGTGTAGCGTCATAGTTGACGTCAGCAAACACTATTGAAGATGCGATATCAAAGAATCTTCCCTTTGCACTCATATCATTCAACTTTGGTCAAACCGCTTTCCCAGCAATGCCTCTTTAGACCGTATTGATCATGGCCATAGACAACATGCCAAAGTAGCAGACATCATAACCTCCATCTTGTGACATAGTCAAAAGTAAAGGACACAAAAAATGAAATGAGACTCACACAGTGAGAAAGAGGGGAACAATTTACTCACTTACTCATTTGGTCGAACAAGCACATGTAGTATGAAACACATGCTACGGTGGATTTCTCTTTCTCAAAGAGCATATGTCTATATCAACACCGTACAGATCTTAGTCTAGCCGCTTCTCAAGCGTCTAACCTGAGTTCCTCCATTTGCCCGCCTCCAAGGCGTCAAAGAGGATCTCACATCTGGCTAACCACAGGCTATATAGGTTGTGGGGTAACCCATGCATAGTCCACTCATTGGACCTTATTTTAGCTCCCACTAAAACGACATATCTTTGTGTCAACTAACTTATCCATTTGGACAAGTATCTTAGAACACAATGTCTCATCTCTACTCGCTTCTCAAGCGCTAGAGGCGATCGCTCGTGTGAGTGAGCCGATCTAAGCCTGTTGACATATCTTGTGTGTGAAGACAATACGATAAAGACAATTTACTGAATCATATTGTATTAATATCCCAAAGGAAAGGTTACATCTCAATGTCACAAAAAAATATTTTACAATCTACGCAGTCCTAGATTCCTAACATGAGCCTCAAAGACATCTCTTGCTATAGGCTTCGTTAAGGGATCAGCAACCATGCGACTCGTAGAGAGATGTTTCAGAACCACTTCCTTTTGCGCTACCATGTCTCTGATGTAGTGATATCTGATATCTATGTGTTTGGTTCTTCCATGGTACTTAGAGTCCTTAGCATATGCGAGAGCAGCCGTGCTATCGCAGAATATTGTCACCGAATCCGAATAATCCGTGCCAATGTCTAAATGCTTGAGGAATCTTCGTAACCAAACAGCTTCTTGAACTGCTGCAGAACAAGCTATGTATTCTGCCTCCATAGTGGATAAAGCTATACAAGGTTGTTTCTTGCTGCTCCATGTAATGGCGCCATTATTGAGCAGAAAGACATACCCAGTGGTTGATTTGCGCTCATCTAGGTCACTGCCCCAGTCGGCATCGCTGTAACCTTTTAGCTGCAAATCTAAACCTTGATAGCACAGCACATAGTCTGCAGTTCCCTTGAGATATCGCATAATCATTTTGACTGCTTTCCAGTGAGCCAGTCCGGGGTTAGATTGGAATCTACTCACTAAGCCAACTGCATAGCATATGTCAAGTCGAGTACACATCATTGCATACATCAGACTACCCACAGCATTAGCATAAGGGACACGGGCCATCTTTTCCTTTTCTATTTGAGTCTTAGGACATAACTCTTTAGATAAGTTCTCGCTTTTTGCAACAGGGGTGTCAATGGGTTTACATTCATTCATTAGGAAACGCTCGAGGACTTTCTTTATGTAAGTCTGTTGGGACAAACACAAAAGTCTCTTTGAGCGATCTCTGTAGATCTTAACTCCCAGAATGTATTCTGCTTTACCCATATCCTTCATCTCAAAATTGAAGGATAACCACTCTTTTGTGGCGACTATCAACCCTTTATCATTTCCAGCTAGTAGTATGTCGTCAACATATAATGACAACATAATGAAACTCTTCTTGGACCTTTTGACATAGACACAATGGTCCTCTGTGATCATCGTAAACCCATTCGAAAGAATGGCTCGATGGAATCTGAGGTACCATTGCCTAGATGATTGTTTTAGGCCATATATAGATCGTTTGAGCTTGCACACTTTGCGCTCTTGATCTTTGACCACAAAACCCGTTGGTTGATCCATATAGATCTCCTCATCTAGTTCTCCATTGAGAAATGCTGTCTTAACATCCATTTGGTAGAGTTCCAAATCCATGTTTGCTACTATAGCTAGAATCAGGCGAATTGAAGCAAACCTCACTACTGGTGAAAAAGTTTCCTCATAGTCTATACCCTCTTGCTGGGTATATCCTTTCGCCACTAAGCGAGCTTTGTACTTATCTATTGATCCATCCGACTTGCGTTTGACTTTTAGAACCCATTTGTTCCCAATAGTCTTACGCCCTCTCGGTAGATCAACCAGATCCCAGACCTGGTTTGTCTTCATAGACTCAATTTCATCATTAAAAGCTTTCATCCACTCATCTTTAGTAGAAGATGAGAGAGCCTCATGAATTGTCCTAGGCTCATCATCATCATGCGGAGCTACCATAAAAGCTTCCCCTTCAATCTCAAAACGACGACGGGGAATACTTTCACGTGTGCTTCTACGCGGCTGAGGTTGTTGTGATTGATTGACAAGCGGTGTGCTCCCACTCGGATTTAAGTTTCTTTTATCATTTGTAGGAGCTCGAAGAATTTCTTCCTCATTCTCAACTAAATTCCTTGGAGCACTTTCCTCTTGTTCCACAATCTCATGAAGTTCCAAACTCCTATCAACCTCACCTCTACTTGGAAATTCATTTTCAATGAAGTCCACATCTCGTGATTCAATCTCAGTTACACTTCCATCAGTTTGTTCACCTATTAACACATACCCTTTAGAGTGTTCCGAGTACCTTATAAAGATACACTTCTTCCCTCTAGGGCCTAATTTCCCATACTTATGAGAAAGATCATGAACAAAACCCGTTGAACCCCATGGCCGCAAGCTACTCAAATTGGGTTTCTCGCCGGTCCATAGTTCATATGGGGTGGAAGTTACTGATTTGGAGGGCACTCGGTTAAGAATGTAGGCAGCAGTCAAAAGTGCATCCCCCCAAAAAGAAATTGGTAGGTTTGCCTGCGCCATCATTGACCTAACCATCTCAAGCAGTGTTCGATTTCTCCTTTCCGCCACGCCATTTTGTTGTGGCGTACTCGGCATCGTTAACTGTCTTTTGATTCCTTTTTCATCACAGAGCCTTTTAAATTGCTCAGAGAGATATTCTCGTCCTCGGTCAGTTCTTAGAGTTTTTAAACTCTTATCTAACTGATTCTCGACCATTCTTAGATATCGCCTAAAACATTCCAATGCTTCAGACTTATGGGAGATTAAGTAGACATGACCGTAACGTGAAAAATCATCTATAAAGGTGATGAAGTAGACACCTCCGTGTCTTGCCCTCACACTCATTGGACCACAGATGTCTGAGTGGACTAATTGCAGTGGAAAAGATGCCCTAGTGGCTTTTCCAAACGGTTTTATCTTAGCTTTTCCCATTAGACAATGTTCACACGTGGGCAAGATGACCTTAGCGAGATTGCCTATCAGGCCTTCTCTAGCTAATCGAGTCATTCTATCTTGCCCTATATGGCCAAGCCTAGCATGCCATGTGTATGAATCCAAATTATCAATTGATGAAGAAAGAAAAGCAATGGATTCATTTATATTAGAATAAACCAAATCCAATATCATAAAACCGTCTCGAAGAAAAGCTTTGCCATAAAACACATGCCCCAAATGAAAGGAAACATAATTGTTTTCAAATACAATTCGAAAACCAAGTTTCAATAGAGTAACAACTGAAAGTAAGTTTCGTCGGATCTCGGGAGCATATAGCACATTGTGAAGGAAAAGAGTGCGGCCACCCCGCAAGTCCAGCTTGTAGGTACCAAGTCCCAGTACCTCCACGCTAGCTCCATTCCCCACCTTGATATCACGGCTCCCAGTTGGAATCCGGCGATACTCCACAAATCCGACTCTATCTCGCGCTATGTGCTCGGTCGCTCCTGAATCAACAGTCCACAAAGGATAGGATTCAGCAACCATCACATGGCTAGTTACAAAAACAATGCGAGAAAAGTCAGAGTGTACCTTCTTCGGCTCAGTGCAGTCACGAGCGAAGTGGCCAATCTTTCCGCAGTTGAAACACTCTAATTTTGACTTGTTTTTCCCACGCTTGCCCCTCTTGGCGCGCTGAGAAGTTCCTGACACTTTTTTAATATGTCCAGCAGCTACTCCATTCTTGGACTTCTTGCGCTTAGGCCTTGATGCCTTGCGCGAACCAGCATTAGCCACATAGGCCGTATGATTGGGCTTAGCAGCCTCTAGGCGCTCAGCCTCCAATTCCAAGTGACGCGAGACATCATCAAAGTCTTTGATATTCTCGTTATGCGTCAGGTTCTGGCTCATATTGTCCCAAGAATTCGGTAGTGATCTTATCACTGCCTGCACTTGCTGTTCATCTGTCAGGTTGTTTCCTGCCGACCTAAGTTCGCGGATCATAGTTGACATAGCCCTAAGATGCTGCTTCATCATGTGGTCAGAGCGCATCTTATAGGAGTCAAACCTCATGGTTAATGTAAAGACACAACTTACTAAAATCCACAGTAACCTTTTGGGCCAGTCTACAAGGACAGCTACCCAGACCATGGCAACCTGTTGGGCCAGTCTACAAAGATGGTTCATATGAGACCATTACAGTCCATTTTTCTTGTTCCATCAGTGCATTTACAGTTCTTACTGGGGTCATCATGGTCTTTTGGCTATTCAGTGCATTTACAGTTCTTACTGGGGTCACTGCAATTCTTTCAGCCTATCATTCACACTGACAATTCCAACTAAGACTACTTAATGGGATTTTCTATTTTATCACTGAAAGAAATAGAGACTAATGTCTAAACATTCAAGTCTCAAACCCAGCTTTCATAGATGATAAAATAATCATATTTCCACATGTTCAATACACACATACATGTTATCACATTTAATCTCAAAATTAAATAAAAGATCACATGTAATATAACATAATGGAAAAAATAGCATGAAAACAAATATTCACATGTTATCACATTTAATCTCATAATTAAATAAAAGATCACATGTAATATAACAATATATCTAAACATATATTGAATCATGCCAAAAAAAAATAAAAAAAAATTTATTTTTTTTTTTTATTTTTTATTTTTTTTTTATTATTATTTTTTTTTCGGTACAGGAAAAAAAAAACACTGGGCTTAAAAGCCCAGCCCCCCTCTTTTTTCTGCTTAAACCCAGAAACCAAGTGGCCCAAAGGGCCCAAGCCCAGCCCGGCCCACAGAGGATAGATGACTAAAGTCATCTTCTTCCTCCCGCGAGTTACTGTTCACGTGAACAGTAACTCCGAAAAAAAAAAATTTTTCCAGCTGCTGCTTCTGGACATCACCGGCGCCCCCGATCGCCGGAAATCGCTTCCAGAGGAAGCTGGGTGCTGCCGCAGCACCTAGGTGGTGCTGGCAGCACCTCACGGTGCGCGCTGCACCGAGCCGGCGCTGCTCTGGTGCGCGCAGCACCGAGCCGGCGCTGCTCTGGTGCGCGCAGCACCGAGCCGGTGCTGGCAGCACCCCTCTGGTGCGCCCAGCACCGAGGTGGTGCTGCATGGTGCCCCCACGGTGCACGGAGCACCGTGGGCACCATGCTGGTGCGCGCGGCACCGTGGTGCGCGCACGGTGCTCGCAGCACCCTTCTAGTGCGCGCAGCACCGAGGCGGTGCTGCAACACCCCTGGGTGCCTCCACGGTGCACGGAGCACCGTGGGCACCTGCTGGTGCGTGCACGGTGCTCGCAGCACCCTTCTGGTGCGCACAGCACCGAGGCGGTGCTGCAACACCCCTGGGTGCCTCCACGGTGCACCATGCACCGTGGGCTCCTTGGGTGCTTGCGGCACCGTGGTGCGCGCAGCACCATTGCAGGGGTGCCGCGCAGCACCCTACGGTGCGCGCTGCACCACCATGCTCAGGTGGTGCGCGCTGCACCACCGTGTGTGGGTGGTGAGCGCTGCACCACAACAGCGGCTTCGGCCAAAAAAAAAATTTTTTTTTTTTTTTATTAAAAAAAACTGCAGCACCATATATGCGCAAATAAAAAAAAAACACAGTTTACATGAAAGAAACTGGAAGCAATTACTAAATGGCTCTGATACCAATTGTTAGAAAGCACAGCGGAAAGTACCTCAAGGCCAGCTTGTAAAGTTGCTCCACAAGTTTCTCCAGATTGACAAGAGTTTTCACTTGGTGGTAAAGCGTACTACGTAGTATAAAACCAGAGTAACGCTTTAACAATCCACAGCCTAAATACTACTTAAGAGAGCACAAAAGAGAGAGAGAGTTTTTTCTTCTTGCTTCTTGCCTCTTGTGTGTCATTGAACCAAAGAGGGGGGCTATTTATTGCCCCTACACATCATGTGTTAGGTAGAATAGGGAGACTAAGTGGAGTTTTAGGTAGAATAGTGAGTGGGTTTGCCACTTTGCCACTTTGCCCTACGTGGGCGGCTCCCATTAATTAACACTAACAATACTTGAGATCTCTAATCTCAAAATCACTGAAGCCTTGTTCGATTGGGGGCTCCACAACCTCACTTTTCTTAATCAACTTGAGATTGGTGGATGTCAGCATCTGGTGTCCTTTCCAGAGATGACGTTGCCCGCCTCTCTAACTAACCTCATCATCTCAGACTGCTCGAATCTGGAATGCCTGTCTTCCGAGGGCTTAAGAGAGCTCGCCTCTCTTAAAAGACTGTCTATCTTTGACTGCGAGAAGCTCGCGTCCCTTCCAGAGGATGGCCTGCCTCCCTCACTCCTAGAACTTCGTATCTATAATTGCCAAAAGTTGAGGGCCTTTCCAAAGAATGGCTTACCTCCCTCACTTCAGAGACTTCATATCAACAAATGTCGTCTCTTGGAAGAACACTGCAAGAAAGATCAGAGAGGAGAGTGGCGCAAGATAGCTGACATCCCTTGTGTTGAAATTAATCACAAATACATTTACGACACAGAAACGGAGGAATAAATCCAAAGATAAGTTTGTTCTGGCTCTGATCCAAAGGTCCTTTGAATGTTGAATGGTGGCATTGGAGAGATCTCGTCACTCCTATTGCTTGCTGCGACTCTGGTTGGTGTACGAAGGGTGAGTGTAATATTTGGTACCTAGAAGATTTTTGGGAGGAATTGTGGGGTCTTTTGGGAGGTATGGATTTTCGCATGCACCATGTTTTTCGAGAAGGTAATGTGGTCGCTGATTTTCTAGCCAAAAGGGGAGCTGGGGGTTTTAATATGGATTGGTATGCTTATGACTCCTTACCTGAACAGCTCCGTGGTCTGCTTCGTATGGACAAAATTGGTCTTCCCTACTTGCGAGTATCGTAGTCCTGGTACGTTTTTCTTGTGGTTTCTTTGAAATTTTGTATGTTATTTGTTTTGTTTTGCAGGTGCTTTGGTTTTGTTCCTGGCTGTTTTGGTCTCTGTTTTTTACGTTTAATGGGTTGGTTGTTTTAGGCATGTTAGAGTTGGTATCGTTTTTGGTTGTTTTTGTTCTTTTGTTTTGGTTTGTTTGGACACTTGGTTTTGGGTCTTTGTTCTTAGCGTTTATCTTGTAAGCCCCCAAGTGTTATGATGTTACCACGGTATTCCTCCGCCATAAGTGAGGGCTTATTAATAAACTTGGGACGGGGCCGCTATGTGGGTGGCTACCGGCTCTTTTTCAAATTAAAAAAAAAAAAAAAAAAAATAATAATAATAATAATAATTATTCTTCTTGTGGTTTTTTGTTCTCCAAGCAAAGAGAGAAGGTCTTCAAACATGCAATTTTTTATTTTCAAATTGGAAAATTTCTGAACTTGACAAATGATTGGGCTCCAAAACAGCTACAGAACTCGATATTGTTCCTCTGATTTTGTCAAGATCAGCAATACGCCAACTGCTAAGGAAAAATTGCATGTTCCCAGGCCTTGCCTCTATGCCAATTAGCAATATTATTTTTTTTCATTTATGGATTTGCTTCTTGTCAGACCTTCAATTGCATGGCATGGCTAAAGATGAAGAAGGGGAAGGAGTTCTGCCAATAACTATGATTGGGGTTATTACTATGATCGTTAAGGACATTTTTACATCCATATAAATACAAAAATCAGTATAGAGAAAAAAAAAAAAAAAAAAAAAAAAGAAAGAAAAAGAAAGCATCTGTTTTACTGATTGAAAATATTAATATATATATATATAGGCTGATGAATATTTACTTTTTCAATGCTTGCAGATTTTTCAAGACTGATGCAAGCTGTTGCAACTTCCGATTGCCATCAGAAAAATGGATGTACGTGCAAGTAATATTGGTTAAGGCTAATCTTATCTTCTTTTCTCCAAAAGAACTGTCTTCTTTGTCCAATTCAATCCTACTGAGGATGGACAAGGAATGATCTCTGTGCTCTTTTTAAAAAAACTGAGTATAAACTGTTGCCAAGTAGATAATGATAGTGCCATTGAGAAAGATCATAAAAGGTTAAATTCTCTTATGAATTAGTTGTGTTGGATCGGAATTCTATTTTTGGGTATAACATGGTTGCTACAGTATATTGAGTAACTCAAAATTCATTTCTGCATTCCTAACAAAAGATCCAATTTAACATTTTAGAAACCCAAAATTGAGACCCATGTTCACTGAGATCATGGCTGCTTTGAAGCTGTTGCAGAAGCCAAATAACCGGTTCTCAAGTTCCCAGGCCAAGCAAATCCACATGCATTGGCCGTCCGAAGGATCTGGGATCACAAATTGCAGAAGAAGCAGGCTAGAAGAGCAAACTCCACCATCATACTCTCTGTCATTGGACTGTAAAAATATGGGGCGAAGTTCTAGATTGCCTTGGACAAGTCTGAGAAAGTGAAAGGTTGATTTCCCTACATTCAATCCAATTTGAGATTGTGATTCTTTTTTCTCATTTCCCTTTTTTTCCCATCACAGTGCAGCTATCCTCAAGGTTGTATATTTGTTTGTAGAAATCCATTGAAATTGTTGTAATCAATGTTCTGAAAATTTTCTTCGTGTTGAGATAAACTTTGAATAATGTTTTGAATATGGAAGGCTAAAAATATGAGGTGTACGTTGTAACTTCTTGGAGTCTGTATTCATGATATATATTGACATTCTAGCAACTTTTATTTTACCTTATGAAAATATGTTTAACTTGCACATATTAGTTCTCACAGATGCCACACCTCAGGCACAACTGTAAATTGTTTCTCTCATATTATGATTATGTTCTGTTTTTCATGAAGTTTTGGCTAATTGTTGGTTTCTGATATGGGTATATATCTTTCGTATGATGCTTTTAATATTTTCAGAATGACAAAAGAAGTTGGGCTACAAGTGGAAATATATGTGCTCCAGACATGCCTAACCTGGTTCCATTTCAAGGGCCGCCTTTGAATTAGATGTGTTGATTATACGAACATTGTGGAAATCCAGCACAAAAGGTTCGGGGTATTTTATTTATGTCTTTCTTTTCCTTGTAGTTTGCCAATTTGATATTGAAGAATAATGATGTGCGTATTGTGAAATGGACAGCTTTCACCATATATATATTCCTTTTCCATTGATTTCCTGGATCTGCTGAAGTGCATACTGGGGAACCCTTTATTCTTTGCGTATGCTTTTCCACCTCCCTTAATATTCTTCTTTTCGATTCCTTCCATGTCATAACTAGTGTTTGTCAAAATTTTCAAATCTCCAAGCAAAGAGAGAAATTTGTATTAAAAAAAAAAAAAAATTCCCCGTTTTACTGATTGAGAATACAGTTATAAAATTTCTAACAAGAGCAGCTACTCTTGTTCTCAGGTTGAAGGAGGACAACATGAAGTTAGAAACCAAGCAGCAATGGATCGATGCCATTTCTCATAGCAAATATTTGGCTCTAATTCTCAGTGTGGTGGACCATTAGATTGCACTCTTCAAACCCCATAAATATGCTGTCTTCACAATGGCTGGATCGTGGATTCTTCTCTGCCTCAACATACTCTTCTAAAATTGCAGCAGCAAGTTGTTAATGTTGGCATGCCAAGTCTTTCTTTGTGCTTTAGCTATTCATATCCACATAATCATTGTCTGGCTATAAGCGACACCTTCTCATGGTAATATTTGTGGCTTTCCTATTCCATTCTAAAGGATACACAAACTGGTTTTCCCACAAATCTAACACCACTCGGGATCTCTGATCAGAAAATTAGTGATGCCTTGTTCGAGTGGGGCCTGGTTTGCCTCACTTCTTTTAATGTACTTCATATTGGTGGATGTCAATATTCGTAGCGGAAGACGTGAATGACAAACAGAGTAAAGTAAAGCACGAAAATAAATTAAACGGAAGAGCTGTGTCTTTCCGAAGTGATGCAACTTTAACTTGCCGCAAAAGCCTCTGGTTGATGGGTTGCCACTCCAAGAATTGTGTTGCATCTGGTTGATTAAAATGTCATGCACTCAATCAATTGTTTGCCTTTTTAAGAAGTTGACGTTCTTAAATTATTTGCCTTTTAAATGACGATAGTAGTGAATGCTGTTTTTTTAGCATGGACCTGCTCGATGGGCAAAGAGGAAGATAAGGCGCGGGGTTATGAAGGCCATGGTTTTGTTTATAGTAGTGTATGCTGTTTTCCGCTGCTCTGATATTTCTCTTACCATGGAGCAAACCACTTTCAAGTTAATATAAGAGATTGATGCATGGAACAACTGTTGGGATTTTAGTGAATTCCATAAGCCAAGAGCTTTTTAGGTATACTAACAGAAAATTAATAGAAAAGAAATGCTACTCTTGTTCTCAGGTTGGAGGAGTACAAGAAGTTCTAAAGCAAGCAGTGATGGACGGCATTTCTCATAGCAAATAATTGGCTCTAATTCTCAGTGGGGTGGGCCAAGCTCACAAACATTAGATTGCGCTCTTCAAACCCCATAAATTTGTTGTTTTCACGATGGCTGGATCATGGATTCCTTCTCTGCCTCAACATACTCTTCTAAAATTGCAGCACCTAGGTGTTGTTGGCATGCCTAGTCTTTCTTCATGTTTTGGATGCCCAATGCTTATAAGAGCTGTCAAGAAGGTGCTTAAAAATTGGTCGGTTCACGTGGAGACTAATAATTGAGCTTTGGATTTGAAAGAACACATATGTTAAATGGAAGATACATAAAACAATCACTTGTTCCAACATTTATTGTAGCTATATGTGCACAAAAACTCACTGTCTTTTCATTTTACTTCTCTGTTTTTCCTTCAGAAGACTTCGAGGTAGGTGGTATTCATTTTATTCTTCTGTTTTATCTCCTTCTCTTATATCATTATTATTATTTTTTGAATAATTCTATTTAAAAGCCTTTACACCCAACATTATCTATGTTGCATATTATAATTTAGATAGGACTCAGATGATTACTAACGAGACAAGTTTGATCAGCAAGTTCTCCAAAAAGTTCACGAGACTTTATTCCAAGATAGACTCAAGCCATGCATGGAGCAAAAAGTTCGTGAGATTTCCCATTTAATATATACTCGAAATACTTGTGAGACATGACTTAAGCAACTTCTGTGAATTTTAATATCATGATTCTAATTTGATTTGAGGATTTATAGAGATTATAATTGAAGATAATTCCTATTATTTAAGGGAGAGAGAAAACCTTATAAATGCTTCTCGTGCCTAAGAGCTTATTGTATGTTTGTGCTATCCATATGATCAATGCATTATTATGGTCGATTAAGGACCTTCTATTGAGACTCTACTGGTGAGATCATCAGTTTTGTTTTGTTAGAGCTCTTAGGTAGTTATATTATAAAAAGAGTTGCAAGCCATAAAAATTAATTTCTGCTATAAAAATTCTTATAAAAGCAAATTTACTAACTGACATGATTTTATATGATACATTAGATTTACATTATAATAAAAATAACTTTACAGTATAACATACAACATCAAGTTACCTCAGTTTATAAATTTAATTTATTGAATCTTTTTAGGCTAAAACATTTCTCTTTGTCGACTGTGATTGAAAAACAAATCCTTGGAGGTATATGATCATTTATTGCATGGAATCCATACCATGTGATAAAATTAAGCTGGATTATAAAATCATCTCAACTCATCTCATCTAATCATTACAACTTATTCAAACTTTCAAACAAATTGAAGGAAATTGTGAAAAATGCACATCATTACCCTTACCTGGGAAACTATCCAGGGCATGGCTAGCGTCAAGAGCGTTGGACACGGTTCCATAGAATGTTTTAGATCCTTGAGGAGTTTGAATTTCATGAATATGAAGGAGTGAAAGAACTAGAGTCCTTGCGAAATGTTTCCAATGCTGCATCACCTTTATTAGGTGTCCGAAGCTATTGGGAAAGTTACAAAAGAGCCTTCCTTGACTAAAAAGTGTTGAGATAAATGACTGTGGGCAGTTGGTGGTTTCAGTTTCATAAACAGTCATAACTAGTGTTTGTCAAAAATTTCAAATCTCCAAGCAAAGAGAGAAATTTGTATAGAAAAACAAAATCCCTTGTTTTACTGATTGAGAACACTAATATAAAATATCTAACAAGAGCCGCTACACTTGTTCTCAGGTTGAAGGAAGACAACAAGTTATAAACCAAGTAGAAATGACTCTAATTCTTAGTGTGGTGGGCCATTAGATTGCACTGATCTCCATATATTTGTTGTCTTCACAATGCTTGGATGGTGGATTCTTCTCTGCCTCAACATACTCGATCTTCTAAAATTGCAGCAGCAAGTTGTTATTAATGTTGGCATGCCTAGTCTTTCTTTGTTGTTTTTCTATTCATATCCACATAATAAATGTTTGGCTATAAGCGACACCTTCTCATGGTAATATTTTGGAGCCCCAATGCTTATAGTTAAGAGCTGTCAAGAAGGTGCTTAAAACGTTCTCTCTTTTTTCTCCCCTGTTGATGCAATTTGTCATTTATTTTATCTAATTGTAAATTATTGCTTGCGATGACAGGTACCTGAGAAGGCTGAGATATAGCAGGGCCATCAAATTCCTTTATTTGTGAAAAGTCATTGCATGTTTGCATAAAACATCAAGATCAACTGCAACTCTCCACAATTATAGCCTTTATCAATTGATTGTGTCCTCAATTCTCTCGTTATGTTTTGTAACATCTCATTGTAAACATTTGCTCAG
Source organism: Carya illinoinensis (assembly GCF_018687715.1). NCBI lineage: Eukaryota > Viridiplantae > Streptophyta > Magnoliopsida > Fagales > Juglandaceae > Carya > Carya illinoinensis. The sequence continues at coordinate 25,198,900 of NC_056767.1, forward strand.
TTTATGTACATAATACTGATAACACACGTCATTTTCTTTATTTGCTCACCAACTGCATGCAGCCTCCGAATCCACTAGGTTCACTACAACAGATGGCACTTTTCCCGGCGAAAAGTGGAAAAATCCCCGCCAAAGACATATACCGGCGATTTAAAAATCGCTGCATATTTGCCGGTACTATTCAGTCATTTTCGATATAGTGCGGCAGAAACTAAAAAATCGCCGCTAAAACTAAAGGATTTTCCAGCGATTTTTGAATCGCTGGCAAAGGAATTTAAAAATAGAAAGTCATTTGCTAGCGATTAGAAAATCGCTGCCAAATACTTTTCCAGCGATTTTTGAATTGCTGGCAAAGGAATTTAAAAACAGAAAGTCATTTTCCAGCGATTAGAAAATCGCTGCCAAATCATTTCCCAGCGATTTTTGAATCGCTGGCAAAGGAATTTAAAAACAGAAAGTCATTTTCCAGCGATTAAAAAATCGCTGCCAAATCGTTTCCCAGCAATTTTTGAATCGCTGGCAAAGGACTTTCGATTATTTAATTCCTTTGCCAGCGATTTTCTAATCGCTGGGAAATCCTTTGCCAGTGATTTTTTATTCGCTGGCAATTGACTTTCGGTTATTAAATTATTTTGGCAGCCCTTCAAAAATCGCTGGCAAAGGATTTCCCAGCGATTTTTGAATCGCTGGAAAATCCTTTTGGTTATGAAATTCCTTTGGCAGCGACTCAAAAATCGCTGGCAAAGGATTTCCCAGCGATTAAATGAGCGCTGACATTTTCAGTTTGCATAACCATATAACAAGTCCTTGTTAAGATTTTTAAATCTTCAAGCAAAGAGAGAAGGTCTTTGAACTTGCAATTTTTTATTTTCAAATTGGAAAATTGCTTAACTTGAAAAATGATTGGGCTCCAAAACAGCTACATAACTAGATATTGTTCCTCTGATTTTGTCAAGATCAGCAGTATGTCAACTGCTAAGGAAAAATTGCATGTTCCAAGGCCTCGTCTTTATGCCAATTAGCAATAAGCCTATAAGTTGGAATAGATCGAATCATAATATTACTTTTATGTATAGTTTTTAAAATCCATATAGATGTTGGTATATCTTGTTCCTTTCTCGTATTTTTTTTTCCATATAAATACATAAAATGGTATAGGAAAAAAAAAATTGCTCTGTTTTACTGATTAAGAATATGATAGTTAAGGCTTATCTTCTTATCTTCTTTTCTCCAAAAGAACTGTCTTCCCTGTCCAATTCATTCCTACCGAGGATGGACATGGAATGATCTCTATGCTCTGTTTAAAAAAAACTGAGTATAAACTATTGCCCAAGTAGATAATGATAATGCCATTGAGAAAGATCATAAAAGGTTAAATTCTCTTATGAATTAGTAGTTTCAGATCAAAATTCTATTTTTGTGTTTAACATGGTTGTTACAGTATATTGAGTAACTCAAAATTCATTTCTGCATTCCTGACGAAAGATCCAATTTCACATTTTAGAGTCCCAAAATTGAAACCCACATTTGCTGAGATCATGGATGCTTTGAAGCCGTTGCAGAAGCCAATAACTAGTTCTCAATTTCCCAGGCCAAGCACATCCACAGGTAGTGGCCATCAGAAGGCTCTGCCATCACTTGCAGAAGAAGTGGGCTGCAAGAGCAAATTATACCATCATCCTATCTGTCATTGGACTGTAAAAATATGGGGTGAAGTTCTAGATTGCCTTGGACAAGTCTGAGAAAGTGATGTGTTGATTTCCCTACATTCAATCCAAATTGAGATTGTGATTCTTTTTTCTCAATTCCCTTTTTTCCCCATCATAGTGCAGCTATCCTCAAGGTTGTATATTTTTTTGTAGAAATCCATTGAAATTGTTGTTCCAATTATAAAGCAGCTAAGCTGTGGGATTCTTTTTTTTTTTTTTTTTTATAATATTTGAGAAACTCAGCTAAAGTTGCTTGTAAGGGTGGGTCTAGTTTAAACTCAGCCAGAGGACTTTCTCCATTGATATTTTTCCCCTATGTTGTAATCATAATTAAGAAGAGAAAGATAATATTAATCCAACTAAGATGGGACCCAGAAGCCAAGAGAAATATGAATGTGGAGGAAGCATTCTTGCATAAGATCTTGAAAATCCATGAAATTTCAAGACAATAAAACTTTGGAAGCCAAAACAAATGGAACAGCCACAAGTCTTGGCAGTGGAGAAAAATGTACTTAACATTGAACAAGAACTCACCTTGGCAACAAAAAATTTAAAACTTAAAAACTCAAATAAACAAAAAATTTTAGTATTTTTGATGGAATGGCAATCACCTTGGTTGGCTGTAAAATGGACCGTTCTGTTAAATAGTTGTAGAACATAAAGGGAACGCTGTCCTTTGCTCATCCTTGTACTAACAACTGATGCAGGTTGTATTCTTGTTGAAAATACAAAAAGAAGTGAAAGGTGAGTGCCATGATCCAGCTGAATTGGACAGCCAACAAGTCCAGAATGGGTCAGAAGAAAAAGGAAAGAAGAATAATTCTGCTGCTGCTGCACGTTCAAGCATCTTCTTTCCTTTTTCACGTTCAAGCATCTTCTTTCCTTTTTCTTCTAACCCATTCTGGACTTGTTGGCTGTCCAATTCAGCTGGATCGTGGCACTCACCTTTCACTTCTTTTTGTATTTTCAACAGCCCCCCGCAAGGTGGAGAGTAGATATTTTCTGCTCCCATCTTGTGCAAGTGTGTGTAGAAGCTGTTAGATCCCAGTGCCTTAGTCAATATATCTGCAACTTGTGATTCACTACTTACATGCTCAGTAATGACACTTCCTTCCTGAATTTTATCACGGATCAAATGGCAATCGAGCTCTATATGCTTAGTACGTTCATGGAATACTGGATTTGCTGCAATGTGTAATGCAGCCTTGTTGTCACAGCGTAACACAGCTGCCTGAGGATGATCTACCATTAAGTCTTGAAGTAAAAACCTTAGCCAAGTTAATTCACAGCAAGCACTTGCCATGGCCCTGTATTCAGCTTCAGCTGAGGACCTAGAGATAGTGTTTTGCTTTTTAGATTTCCAAGACACTAAGGAAGGACCAAGAAAGGCACAGTACCCTGTCACAGACCTTCATGTATCTGGGCATGCTCCCCAATCTGAATCACAGTACACCTCAAGTTGTAGGTTTGATTGTGAAGAGTAAAACAAGCCTTGTCCTGGAGCTCTCTTTATGTACCTTAGCACCTTATGAGCTGCATTTAAATGTGGGACTCTAGGAGCTTGCATGAATTGACTAAGCAATTGGACTGAATATGCTAAATCTGGTCTGGTGATGGTGAGGTAAAGAAGCCTCCCAATGAGTCTTCTGTAGATAGAAGGATCCTTAAGTAGGACACCTTGATCCTTAGGCAATTTGTTGTTTTGATCCAGAGGTATCTTAGTAGGTGCAGCTCCAATGGTTCCTGAGTCAGATAATATGTCCAATGCATATTTTCTTTGACATACATAAATCCCTTTTTCTGATCGTGCCACTTCCAACCCAAGAAAGTACTTTAAAACACCTAAATCCTATATCTTAAATCTGTCATGTAGGGAAGATTTGAGAGAATGAGTAATGTCCATGTCATTACCTGCTATAATAAGATCATCCACATAGACAAGCACAGCTGTAAAGGATTCCCCCACTGACCTCATAAACAAACTATAATCTGCCTTTGACTGCTTGAAACCCTTCTGAACAATGAAATCTGAGAGTTTGGCATACCATTGCCTCGATGCCTGTTTCAATCCATACAAACTCTTATGAAGTTTGCAAACTTTTGCACAATTACTATCAGCATATCCTGGTGGAAGCTTCATATAAACTTCCTCCTCCAAATCACCATGGAGGAATGCATTGTTCACATCTAATTGATGTAAATTCCAACCTCTAACTGCTGCTACAGCAAGCAGTGTTCTCACTGTCACTAGCTTTGCTACAGGGGAGAAAGTCTCATGGTAATCCAACCCCTCCTGTTGTGTGTATCCCTTTGCCACTAGCCGAGCCTTATACCTCTCAACACTTCCATCTGCATTGTACTTGACCTTATACACCCATTTGCACCCTATAGCTTCCTTTCCATGAGGCAAATCAACTACAGTCCAAGTGTCATTCATCTCTAAGGCCTCAATCTTAGCTTGCATTGCCTTGCACCAACCAGAGGTTTTGACAGCTTGTGCATATGTGTTAGGTTCTATTTGCTTTGTGATTGAAGCAACAAAAGCTTTGTGTGTGTTGGACAGTTTATGATAAGAGAGATTAGCATCAAGAGGAGAGGCATTACCTGAAAGTCTTGATCCTTTCTTCTTGTCTAACTTCTGTGAATGAGGGAGTGAGGATACTTGTTGACAAATGAAGTCCATCAAGTAAGGTGGTGCACGTCTTTCTCTAGTGGACCTTCTAGGCATATGAGGATTGGTGGGATGTTTCTGTTCTTCAAGAGGTTCTGGTGGATTTTCTGTGTTTGAGGTGTTTGCTACATTCTCTATATCGATATCTGGTTCAGGTTCAAGGTGAGGCAACTCAGAAGTGTGGTCAAGAGCAGTATCTAGTGGTTGGGAAAAGGATAATGTGGTTGGACTTGGTAGGTTATGGGGAGTGGTTGTAGTCTTAGTTTTGTATGGAAAAATCTTCTCATGGAAGACTACATTTCTAGAGATGAAGATTCTTTTTGTCTCTAGATCCAAAAGCTTATAGCCTTTAACCCCAAAAGGGTAACCTAAGAACACACACTTCCTAGCTCTAGGATCAAACTTGTGCCTGTTATTTATCAGAGTAAAGGCAAATACCAAACACCCGAATACCCTAAGATGAGAGTAAATAGGTTTGGTCCCAAAGAGGAGCTCAAAAGGGGTCTTGTTTTTAAGTAATGGTGTTGGGGTTCTGTTTATGAGATATACTACAGTGAGGATGCAGTCATTCCAATATCTCATTGGAATTTCACTTTGAAACTTTAGGGCTCTTGCTACATTCAAGATGTGCTGGTGTTTCCTTTCTACAATAGCATTTTGCTGGGGTGTTTTAACACAAGTTTTCTGATGGATTATGCCTCTTTTTGAATAAAAGTCTTTCATGTCAAATTCACCTCCATTATCACTTCTGATTACTTTGATTTTGGAGTCAAATTGGGTTTCAATCATTGCATAAAATTGTTGTAAAGCCCCAATTGCATCAGATTTCAGTTTTAACATATACACCCAAGTACATCGACTGAAATCATCAACTATACTCAAAAAATATCTTGATCCATCATGACTAATTTCATTACAAGGCCCCCAAAGATCACAGTTGACTAAATCAAAACATTTTTCTGATTTATGATGGCTAGTAGGAAAAGGTAGTTTGTGTAATTTTGCTAAAGGGCAAACTGAGCAGGGTATGGTAGCAACATCAAAATCAGAAATGTCATTTTTGCTAATCAAGTTCATCCTAGAATCTGAGAGGTGCCCAAGTCTATAGTGCCATAGACTGAAATCTTCATGGTTGTTGATGACAGAAGCAGAAATGGCAGTGTTGGTGGTTAGAGAGGATAGGACTTCAACTAAAGCTGTAGGGGAGACTTCATTCCTCAGTAGGTGATACAAGCCATTCCTCACTTCACCCATTCCAGTCGTTTTCCAAGTTAAAAGGTCCTGAATAAAACAGTTTTCAGGTAGAAAAATAAGGCAACATCTTGATTTTTGACTAAGTTTCCTTGCAGATATGAGGTTAAAAGAAAATGATGGAACACAAAGCACATCTTGCAAGGTCAAGTGTTTTGACATCTTCACTGTTCCAACATGGGAAACATTGACAGTTTCACCATTTGGAAGAGCTACAGACTATTTGGCAACACTTCTAATGGTGGTGAAAAGGGAGGTTGAACAGACCATGTGGTCTGTTGCCCCCGTGTCTATTATCCAAGGTGCATCAAAGGTGTTGTGTGAGTTTATGCTACAAGCTGAGAGACAAAGTGAGATACCAGATATTTTTGACATGTCAGATTTAGAATGACTGAGGGAATGCACTTGATTAAGTGAAGCTGTGTGAGAATGACTAGGTTGTGATTTGAGCAAGGCAATCAGCTGTGAATATTGCTCTTGAGTGAGTGTTGCTTGGTTGTTGTTGATTTGCTCATGTCCAGGTGGCATAAGGGTAGTGACTTGATTGGCAAAAGCTGGTCTGCCCTTCCCATGGAGCTTGTGGCCTGGTGGATAACCATGAAGTTTAAAGCATTTTTCTGCAACATGGCCAGGCATTCTGCAATGGCTGCACACTGGTTTCTCAGGGTTAGCCTTAAAACACCTTTCTAAGGAATGTCCAGGCATTTTACAAAAAGTGCAATAATACTTTCTCTGAGATGTGATATTTTGCCTTCCTACATCTCTAGCAGTTGCTATCATAGCCATGGAGTCACCAACTGAAGTGTCAACAGAAATCTGTCGCCTCTTTTCTTCTTGTTGTATTATGGAGTACACTTCATTTAGACTAGGGAAAGGCTTGATTAGAAGGATCTGAGCCTTAAGGGCTTTGTATGTGTCATTTAAACCCATAAGAAACTTCATCACCCAGTCTCTTTCGTGGTTATCCACTATTGTTTTCAAACCCCCACATGTGCAGTTAGGAATAGACTCATAGTTCATCAATTCATCTAGCAGAGTTTTTAACTTAGAGTAATACATACTTACAGTGTCTTGGTTCTGCATTATTGTAGCAATACCTTGCTTTACTTCATAAATCCTTGGAGCATTTTGCTGTGCAAGTCGTTGCTCAAGTTCCTTCCACAGTTGATGAGCAGTCTCAGCATAAAGGGTGCTGCTCTTAATGTCAACTGACATGGTGTTTTGCAGCCAGGTGATGACTATGTCATTGCATCGAAGCCAATGATCCATCAATGGACTATCAGCCTCAGATGGTTCACAAATGCTTCCATCAACAAACCCAAGTTTGTTTTTTATACGAAGAGCTCTTTTCATTGAACATGCCCAAGAATGATAGTTACTTGAATCAAGCATTTGAGTGACAAGAAGGACTCCAGAACTATCATTGGAACCAATAAAATAGGGGCTGTTTGGTTGGGATGGATCAGAAATATTTGAGTTTGGATTTGCATTTTGATTGGCATTTGAGTTGATGGAATCAGCCATAGCTCTGATACCATATAAGAAAAAGAAACTTAGAAAATTGCAAACACTATCCTGTTATTGAAGAACAGGAAGTGAGTAAGGAAAAATCAGAAATGTCTTTTTCTAATCTTCTCATTGAACTGTTTTTCATAGTTATATTCTATACATTCGAGCTTGACATTTATACTGAAGTGATAGAGACACTTGATAACAAAAGCTGTTTTCCAACGAGAAATGATGCATGAGCTGCTGTGAGTTGCTGTTTTGATGCATGTGTGAGTCCGAATGAGTGTTGTCCAAGTGAGTGTTCTGCTGGTCTGCATGTGTGTGTTCTCCTGCTGCTTCTTTCCGTCCAGCTGTCTTTCATCTCTAAGATTCAATGACAACTTCGGTGGAATCACATGCCAAAAGCTGAAATCAAATAATCCTCTGCTACTGCACGTTCAAGCATCCGGAAAGAAGAATAATCCTGCTGCTGCTGCACGTTCAAGCATCTTCTTTCCTTTTTCACGTTCAAGCATCTTCTTTCCTTTTTCTTCTGACCCATTCTGAACTTGTTGGCTGTCCAATTCAGCTGGATCATGGCACTCACCTTTCACTTCTTTTTGTATTTTCAACAAGAATACAACCTGCATCAGTTGTTAGTACAAGGATGAGCAAAGGACAGCGTTCCCTTTATGTTCTACAACTATTTAACAGAACGGTCCATTTTACAGCCAACCAAGGTGATTGCCATTCCATCAAAAATACTAAAATTTTTTGTTTATTTGAGTTTTTAAGTTTTAAATTTTTTGTTGCCAAGGTGAGTTCTTGTTCAATGTTAAGTACATTTTTCTCCACTGCCAAGACTTGTGGCTGTTCCATTTGTTTTGGCTTCCAAAGTTTTCTTGTCTTGAAATTTCGTGGATTTTCAAGATCTTATGCAAGAATGCTTCCTCCACATTCATATTTCTCTTGGCTTCTGGGTCCCATCTTAGTTGGATTAATATTATCTTTCTCTTCTTAATTATGATTACAACATAGGGGAAAATATCAATGGAGAAAGTCCTCTGGCTGAGTTTAAACTAGACCCACCCTTACAAGCAACTTTAGCTGAGTTTCTCAAATATTAAAAAAAAAAAAAAAAGAATCCCACAGCTTAGCTGCTTTATAATTCCTATATCTGTTTCTGGATTTATTAATTTTTCTTTCATAATCTATATGTTTGGAACCAATCTATATAGAAAAAGTTTGATTAATCTAAACGAAAGGTAATTGATAAAGAAATAAAAAAACACAGATAAAGAAAGGACTGCAAACTTTATTGTCTAGTAAGCAAATTCAACTGCAACGGTGGGCTTGGAATCTAACTGGAATTCATTTTTTGCAAACCTTCAGATAAGATTTGATTTCCCAACCCTAGAGTCTCCAGTAAGAACTATCTTGAATAGATAATAACAATCTTCATGAAAGGCATCAGCCATTTATTTTGTATTTCTTTTGCTCTGAATCTCTCTGATCAAGAAAGACGAAAGGAAAAGAAAAAAACTTTGAGAAGAAAATGAAGGATATAAGAAGAGGGAAATATCTATATGTATATCAGTATATATTTGTATGTATATCAAACAAAGTACTTTTAGCAGTTCCTTTAGCATTGTTTTTTGGAGGGTACAAAGTATTTACATGTGAAAACATTGAGGAAAAGACATCATGGCTGTTTCCTGATGTTATCAAGATATGTGGGTGTCATTAACACAGGGCAAATATTAATTTTCATATTTAATATTTATGCTGATGTGTCAAAGCTTGATTAGAAGAAATTGATGATTTAGCTTATTCGGAAGCAAATTAATTTTGGTTGCTCTAAAAGTTGTTTATTAGTGATCATAGTTAATCATTCCATTGAATTGTCTCATCGGAAACATGTATTTTCTTAGGAGCAAAATTTCTTAGAAGAAAATGTGGCAAAATAAAAGACAGTTTTATGTCAGCAAAGGAAAACATCTCTTAAACTTCATGTCTAGTGAAGACCAATTCGGTTAAACTTACCAAAATAAAAAGATTAACTATTACAATTTCAATTTTTGAAAATTATGAATAGTAGTGAGTTGAGATGGTACATAGTTTGGACAGGGATGTCTGGTCTCAGTGCTCAAGGATGCTGCAAAAGGGCAAAATTATCAACCAGACTTTCAAGGACACTGTGACTTTTATGCTACATAGTTTGGACAGTGAAAAATTAATAGAGTCTGCAGTGGTGACATGGAGTCTTTGGAAGAGGAGGAATAATTTCATCTTCCAAAAAAGATTTCTTACTTCTAATAGACTGCTTAAACAGATCTCTCAAAGACTGCGGGACCTCAAAGCTATTAATCTGGTTTTTCCAATTCAACAGACCCTTACCCCAGTGGATAGATGTGTATGGGTTGCTCCTCCAAAGGATATCATCAAGATCAATTAGGATGCTGCAGTTGACAAGAAAACTTGTAAAATTGGTGTGGGAGCTGCTGTGAGGGACTGGGAAGGACATGTACTGGCCACTATGAGGTTGAACAGATCCCTTTTTCCAGATCCATTGTTAGCAGAAACATATGCTGCCCTTCATGCAACTATTCTGGGGATTGAGCTGGGTTTCAAGAGGATCATACTAGAAGGGGATGCTCTTCTTGTTAACAAGGCTATTGAAAGCACAAAATCAACTTTGGACAGTAAAGGCCTGGTCATTTGTGATGTTAAAAAAATGCTTTCTCAGTATGATAGCTAGGCTGTTAAACATGTAAGGAGAGAAGCAAATGTTGTTGCTCATGCTCTAGGACAAAATGCATTATCTATCTCTGATGTCATCCTTCACATAGAGGAAGTTCCATTTTGAATTCAATTTCTTTTATAGAGTTTTTTATCAATAAAAGATTTTCTTCCCCTAAAAAAAAAAAAATACAAGGTGTTTGTAACTTCTTGGGGTCTATATTCATGATATATATTGAAATTCTAGCCATTTTTATTTTACCTTCTGAAAATATGTTTAACATGCACAGATTAGTTCTCACAGATGCCACACCAGCACAACTGGAACTTGTTTATCTCAGTTTATGATTATGTTTTTTTTTTTTCAAGTTTCGGCTAGTTGTTGGTTTGTTTGTGGGATTGGAATTAGGCTATTCGCTATTATTTTGGTTTCTGCAATGAATATCTTTCGGATGATGCTTTTAATACTTGCTGAATGACAGAAGAAGCTGTGCTACAAGTGGAAATATATGGGCTCCAGACATGCCTACCCTGGGTTCCATTTTAAGGGCTCCTTTTGAAATATAGATGATTATACAAGAATTGTGGAAATCCTACACTAAAGGTTCAGGGTATTTTGTTTATGTCTTTCTTTTCCTTGTATTTTGCCAATTTCATATTGAAGAATAATGAAACGTTGCTTGAGCAATGGGTGTTTCCTCAATTGTTGGACTTCGCACGTCGAGGGGGACTTCTAGAAAATCTAACAAGTGGAGGAAAACGTTTACAAGAATTCGGGCAGTGCTTGATGATGCGGAGGAGAAGCAGCATACTCTCAAAGTAGTAAAGATGTGGCTGGATGATGTCAGAGATCTTGCTTATGGCCTGGAAGATATATTGGATGAGTTTACAACCAAAGCATTGATGAATGAAAACCAAGCTAGCTCAAGCAAGGTACGAAAACTCATACATGGTTGTGTTACTCGTTTTATTATCAACACTAGGCTCCAGTCAAGAATAAAGGAAATCACTGAACGATTCAACGATCTTATGGCAAGAGAAGGTGAACTGAATTTTAGACAAAATGTTGATGGGAGGTCACATAGAATAAGAGGGACACTAGTCCTAACTTCTTTAGTGAATGAAGCTCATGTTTATGGTAGAGAAAAAGATAAACAGGCTATACTTGATTTACTGATGAGTGCAGAAACTGAAAATGCTGAACTCTCTGTGATTCCTATACTTGGCATGGGAGGTATTGGGAAGACAACTCTTGCTCAACTTGTATACAATGATGAAAAGATGCAAAGCCTTTTTGACCTGAAAGCATGGGCTTATGTTTCTGAAGAATTTGATGCTATTAAAATTTAAGGCGACAAAAACGATTTTAAAATCTGTCACCTCTACAAGCTGTGATGATAATGATCTCAATTTATTGCAAGTCAAAATAAAGGAGAAACTAAAGGGAAAGAAGTTTCTAGTCATTCTGGATGATATTTGGAATGAGAGCTACCACGACTGGAGTATCCTACGTGCTCCTTTTGAAGTAGGGGCTCCAGGAAGTAGAATTGTCATTACAACTCTTAACCGAGGAGTTTCATCAATGATGGGTACCATTCAAGCTTTTTGTTTGCATGTGTTATCAAATGATGCTTGTTTATCTATATTTACCCGACATGCATTCGGGGCAAGAGACTTCATTACACATTCAAATCTTAAAGATATTGGTGAGAAAATTGTGATAAGGTGTAAAGGCTTGCCTTTGGTAGCAAAATCCTTTGGAGGCCTTTTACGCTTCAAGGAGAATCCTGATAAGCGGAAAGAAGTATTGAACAAAAAAATATGGGATATACCAAAGGACAGAAGTGGAATTGTTCCAACTCTTATGTTCAGCCAGCTACTACCATCTCCCTGCACATTTGAAGAGATGCTTTGCCTACTGTTCAATATTTCCAAAGGACTATGAATTTAAGGAGCAACAGTTGGTTCTGTTATGGATGGCAGAGGGTTTAATTTAGCCACAAGAAGGGGAAAAGCAAATGGAAGATTTAGGTAAGGAGTATTTTCGCAAGCTACTGTCAAGGTCATTTTTCCAACAATCAAACTAAGATGACTCAATATTTTTAATGCATGACTTCATACACGATTTGGCTCAATTAGTTGCAGGAGATATATTCTTTAGAATGGAGGAAAGATTTGGGAGTAGTAAGCAAAGGAAAATTTATAAAATGGCTCGACATTCATCTCAACAAGGTGGTGGCACTAAACAGTTTGAGGCCTTTTCAGAACTTACATGTTTAGGTACATTCATAGCATTTAAGTTTCCACAAAGTCCTGGTTTCTTGGCTCCTGAGGATCCTCTTCAACTGTTGTCAAAATTACAATGCCTAAGGGTGCTCTCTTTAAGTGGGTACGGCATCTATAAGCTTCCAAATTCAATTGGAGATCTGAAACATATACGATATCTTGACCTCTCTGACACACCAATCACAAGCATGCCTGAATCAATAACCACACTCTACAACTTACAAACATTGATATTAGAGCAATGCCCTTGTTTCTACCTTCAACTTTTGATAACCTTGTCAACTTGCGCCACCACAATATTCTAAATACATTCTCATTGGAAGGAATGCCTCCACAAATCGGTAAATTGACATGTCTACGGACACTGTCTCATCTAGTTGTGGGAGAAGCAAGTTGCTCTGGAGTAAAGGAGCTGGGGCCTTTATTGCATCTTCAAGGGACACTCTGTATTTCAAGATTGGAGAATGTGATTGAACCTAGGGACGCTAAGTTAATTGAAAAGTCTGGCCTTGATGGCTTGTTATTGGAATGGAGTGACAACTTGAACGAGTCAAAAGACAGAACAAGTGAATTAGATATACTTAGCATGCTACACCCTGGAGGCACTTTGAAAGAGCTCATTATCAGATGCTATGGTGGTGCAAGATTTCCATCTTGGTTAAGATATTCCTTATTTCCTAATATGGTGCTCCTAAGGATTGAAAATTGTCAAAAATGCACATCATTGCCACCAACTGGACAATTACCTTCACTCAAAGACCTTTCAATCGAAGGCATGGATAGTGTGAAGAATATAGGTGCGGAGTTTTATGGGGAAAATTGCCAACAAACTTTTAGATCCTTGGGGACACTGTATTTCAAGGGGATGGGAGAATGGGAGAACTGGATTCCTTATGGAGAATTCCCACACCTGCAAAAGCTTTTTATAGGAGACTGTCCCAAGCTTTTGGGAAAGTTACCTAACCACCTTCCCTTACTAGAGAGTTGTGATATATGGATGTTGGCAGTTGGTAGTTTCGATTTCAAGCTTTCCTGAGCTGTGCCAAGTTGAGATTGAGAGATCCAAAGGAGTGGTGTGTGAAGGTAAGGTTAACTTCAACTCATTAAATTTCACGTCTCTTTCTACAATTTCAGAATTCACTTGTCGAATAAAAGGGTCTGATATGGGTGGGCTGACAAAGGCAAAAGATTTAGCCATTTTCAAGTGCAAGGAGTTGGCACATTTGTGGTCAGATGATGTGGGATCGCTGCCACAGCTCCCATGTCTTCGTGTTTTGAAGATTGAGAGCTGTACCAAACTAGTTTCTTTGGTGGCAGAAGAAGTAGAAGAGCAGCTGCAACTTGGAATGCCATCTATGGTCAGAGAAATCGAGATCCAGAATTTCATTGTCCTAGAATCCTTACCCAAGGCAATGATGTACAACAACACATGTCTGGGGTACATTCAAATTGTAGAATGCGATTCCCTACTGTACTTTGCAAAAGTCTAGCTACCCCCAACTCTAAAGCGGCTAGAGATAATACATTGCAAGAATATGCTGGTTTTGCTTAATGGGGATGACACTAACAGCAGTAGCTCCAGCAACACTTCTCTTCTCGAGTACTTGTATATTGAAAATTGTCCATTCCTTAAATCCTTGACCTCAAGCGGAGAATTACCTGTAACACTTAAACAATTAAGTATTCGCTATTGTCAAAAGTTGGAGACAATTGCAAAGAGGTTCCATCACAACTCATTTCTTGAAATCATTAGAATCTCAAGTTGTGAAAGCCTCGTATCATTACCGACGAGAATACTCAGCCTTTGCCATTTAGATGAGATTGATATTTGTAATTGTGCAACTCTTGTTTGCTTTCCAGAGGAAGAGTAGCTCACTGCCAACCTGAGATTGCTTCAAATTTCTGGCTGTGAGAAAATGCAGGCCTTACCCAATTGCATACACCGCCTCACATCTCTTCAAGAATTGCAAATAAAGGCATGTCCAGGAATTCTGTTCTTTCCGAAAGAAGGATTTCCCATCAACCTAAGATCACTTGTGATATCTGATCTGAACATCACTGAGGCCTTGTTTGAGTGGGGGTTGCATCGACTTACATCTCTTAGCTGACTTGTCGTTAGTGGTGGATGTCAGCGCCTGGTGTCCTTTCCAGAGAAGAAACTGTCAGCTGACTCTAACCAACCTCACCATTGATGATTGAACACTTCCCGAACCTGGAAACCCTGTCTTCCGAAGGCTTTCGAAGCCTCACCTCTCTTGAGCAGCTACGTATTGAAGAGTGCGGAAAGCTCACATCAATTCCTGAGGATGGCCTGCCCTTCCCACTTTGAAACTGTATATCTACAAGTGCAAGAAGCTCACGTTCTTCCCCGAGAATGGACTGCCTCCCTCACTCCAGCAACTTTCTTTCAACAGATGTCCACTGCTAACCCTGTAAGGAAGAAATCCCTTTGATGAAAATTGAATATGCTTATTTGCTCGCGAGTTCTTGAATGCTGGTGTGGGAATGGTTTTGCTGCTCCCGTTTCTTGCTGTTATTCTTGACGGTTTGCTGAATGCTCCGACTATTCTTCTTGGGGTATGCCATTCTTGGGGTATTTACCTTAAGGGCATGAGAAAGAATGGCATATATAGCAGATAACTGCATATTTGGCAAATCATTGGGAGCTGAAAAGGTACGGTTTATACCTTATTCATGCTTTGTATTTGTTTAGTTATTTGCAATGTCTAATTAGAAGGTCCTTTGTTCGTTTGACAGAGAAGAAGAAACCTGCAACCTAATTAGTTCAACACTCCCGGCCCATACATCAAACCAGGAGGAAGGAGCATTTTTAACATTTTTTTTCCTATAATTCTTCATCACACCCTCAAAGTTTCAGATGGAAGTTTTCCATGATGAAAACGTTCATTTTGTAATACAGCTTTCAATTTTTTTTTTTCCTGTTTTTCTTCCATGGTTTTACTCTTTGCATTTGTTCCTGATCTGTATCAGCAATATAGGTTCCTCTTTGATGGTTTTGTGATGTTCTCTGCATAAATATGCCAAATATATAATAACATCTTATTATGTTACTACCAAAAAATAAAATGGTGAGGCATGGAAGGACCACTGCATGCCCTTTTATTCTGCATATATATATATATATATATATATATATATATACATGGGAAAGTTGAGTCTGACTTGCTGTAAGGTGAGTCAAGTACAATTTGCTTGAAAATGGAGGAATTAAGATTTTAAAGAAAGTGGACAGCCAGAAAAAAACACGTGATAATTAAGTGATTTTCATAATGGGTTGAGCTCAGAAGGCCCGACCAGAGATTGCAGAACATTGATCAAGTAATGTCACATACTTTTATTTTCAGAAAAGTGCCATAGTCTATATCTTTATTATTAATGAGGCCGTTTTAAATGTTAATGTTTAAATTAAACAAAAGAGAGTAATATATTTTGTAGACACAAACAAATATACCAGTACATGTCCATCACAAGTAATGTTGATTGCAAAAATGAATCAAAAGTTATCATGTTGTCTTATGTTGGATAGTACATGTGATTATGAGAATTTGCATCATTGGATATTGAAAATTCCAAATGTTAAAGATTGGCAGCATGAGAAAATGAGTTCAGAAATGCATCAACCTTCTCATAAATATGTAACATGCCAAGTATTAAGTAATCAGAAGTCAGTGAGATGATTTTAGCTCAACAAAACAAGCATTTTGTAGTTTCACTGATCCTAAATTACCGGTACAATCTCAGTTCATTGACTAGAAAAACTAAAGAATGTTTCTTGAAGACAGCAAAAAACCTTATACAGAATCCAGAATTTGTGGATGGGGCTGCCGCTCTTTATCTGTTTCTATACAAACCTACACCAATCAGCCTAGTAAACCATTAAAATTATTCTGTAGGACGAGTAAAATCTGTATGGAATATCTTGGTGTTTTAGAAAACTTCTATGTCAATAGTATGTATTGATGACTTGGAGGGAAGAAAGCGGATCAGTTTCTTTGAAAAGTGTCTCCCCCTTTACCAGCCCCACTAGGCATCTCAAGCTTATAAACACGAGATGCGATAACAAGCCAAAAAGAGGCCCCTATTTCTTCTCTGTTACAAGATTAAAAGCTGATTCTTCTTCATATGTACATGTATTCCCTCAATTCTTCCCAAAGACATGAGCAACAGTGTACACTTAAATCCAAGTCAGATTTGTTTCAGATGCCAAGTTCTTCTGTGCCTATATCCTCTGCCTTACCTCCAGATCATATGGAGCAACAGTGACGTAAACAATTCAGTCACAAAGAACGTTTCTTCAATCAATCTACACAAGGTGTCGGTTCAATTATTTGATCATTCAAGTAAATCATTTGATCTATTGGTCCCAAGAGTTATTGGAATATGTTAACGTCATGTTTCGCATGCTTTTGAGCCGGGCTCTCAGCAACTTGAGTCTTTAGTCTTGGGCATGCAAATATTACAAATAACAGTCATGACAGCTCATGGACAACAGCCTAGCTGTTACAAGCTTGATTCTAGGCAAATCTTTGTATTGTTATTTTCAGTTATGATTTAGAGTTAATTGTAATTATTTGTATTCAAAGTCTTTCCTTATTTGAGTTGATGTACCCTGTATAAAAACAGAAAGTGTATATGAATATATTATTGAATCTTTCCATCAATCATAAACTTCTATATGGTATCAAGAGACTCTTCCCTCTAACGAGATTGTAAAACATTCGATCCTATGGCTTCCCACAACTCTAATACCCAATATCAAACAATCCAGTTAGAACTGTTCATTCGGGCCAATTTTTATCCGGACCGGCCCGGAAACCGGATTTCCAGTTCCGGTTCTGGATTTTCAAAACGGCATGTATCTGGTCCGGATCCGAGTATGAAATCCGGGTTCCAGATTATAACCCGGTTAACCCGGGTTTGTATGTATGTAAAGAAAAAAACCCTTTTCTCACTCTCTCTCTCCCCCTCTCTCTTATCTCTACGCCGAAATCAGCCTGAGAAGTCTCTCCGAAACCCTAGCCATCATCTTCATCCTCGTGCCTCGTCTTCATCCGCATGCCTGGTCTTCATCCTCATGCCGTCTTCTTCCTCACGTCGTGCGATCTTCTTCATCAGTTTGTTGTGTGCCGTTCGGTCAGTTTTTCTCCTCTCTCTGGGTCTTGCTTAAATGCTTTTCTACTATGTTATCTTTGCTTTGTTCAGAATCTCTGGTTTGTTTGGGTTGTTTTTGCATTTGAAATGGATTAGATGGACGATTTTTTTTAATGTGATTTTTGTCTACTGTATTCTGTAGAGAGTTGTCCTTTTTTTTTTTATAATGTAAATTTGATGCTTGACACTTTTGGGTATTTTCTTTTCTGTTTGAGGTCAAGCGTGGAGAAAATTTGAGTGTTCTTTTACCAAGGGTCTTTGTGTTCATCTAGAGGAACTGTGACGGTTCTTTTTGCAACGCTGTTCATCTGCGGTTTAGAGGATGTTCTATTCTTCTTGGCCCAGTTTTGTGTTTTATGTCTTCTTTTGGCTTCTTCTTTTTTTCTTGCCCAATTATTTTGTTCTCTTTTTTTCTGTTTGAGGTCAAATTTGAGTGTTCTATTACTAAAGGTCTTCATCAATGGCCGGGAGAGAATCTCTATGTTTTTTATTTTTTCCCATTCAACTCTTTTCTTGTTTGTGCTTTTTTCTCTTCAGTTTTGGCCCTTATTCTGTTGTCTCTGTGTTCTGGTTGCCATGTTTTTTTGTAGGTGTTCTTAGTTTAGGGCTTTTCTACCCCCCGCAGTTTTTGCTTCTCTGAGGTGGTGTTCATACATGCCAAGGTCACCTGTGTGGGATCTTGAAATTCATCTTAGTGTGCTTCTGGCTCACTACTTCTTACAAGTTTGTCAAGATGAGGTTTTCCTCTTTGCTGTAATTTTTAGGCTTCAGTCCAAATTATTCAATTTAGTATTATGTACTTCTCAAGAGCTGATTTTGTGTATGATAAGGGGTTCTCAATTTATAAGATGGCCACATGAGAGATTATCTTTCCTACTCATAAAAAGGAGGTATTCTTTTTCTTACGGTGTTTGAAACATATTTTCAAATGTTGGTGTTAGGCTTTGTTGAACTTCAAATTTTTTTGACAACTTGATTAAGTCGCTGTCTATTATGTTGAAGAGTTGGGCTTATCTCACCCTTATCGCTATCTTTTTATTCCATCTTTACCTTTATCTAAACCGTTTTACCTTTTTTGGTGATTTAAAAACATGAAACTTTGATGCAATGAAAAATCATCTCCCTAGATTCAAAGAATAAAATATTAAAAATCATCCCCCCTCTTCACAAATCCACATTTGTAAGTAGTTGAACATTGCATCGTTGTCAGCTCTTGATTTCTCCCGTTTCAATAGTTACTTTTTTAAATAGCTTCTGGACTTAAATACCATTTCTTTGGAATTGGTACGTGATATCGAATTGACCAACGGGAACATGGGTCTGGACTTCACAATCATAAAAGGCATTCATTTATATTTTGCAATTGTTATATAATGATTATCGAAATGATTTCCCGATTGTGTATAATGGTTTTTTCCTTTACACTTAAAAAAAAAAATCACACAAATTTATTTTTAGTGGATGTTTATATGGCACCATCACAACCGAATACTCCTCAAAATGGACATTGGGGAGCTGCGCATAAGTACACCTTTTTCATAACTTGGTTTTTGCGTTTCTAGTTTTGATTTTGGTACATTTATGCTGCTAGTTATTCTGCTAGTTATGTAAATGAAGTTGTCATATCCTTAGTTTTATTTTTCTCTCTTTTTTTTATTAACCCAGTTATGTAAATGGAGAATTTAATGTTCATTTCCATGGTTTGTGTTTTTATCTATTGAAATACGTTCTTACTCTTAATTTTGGGTGGCTGCAGAGAATATACTAAGAATTCAATGTGGCGGTTGTCTTCCGTTTGGGTGGCTACAGCAAATATACTTGAAGTTTTATTTGGTGTGATTAAATCACATGGAAGACTATGTTATTGATATGTAACTCATATCTTGTAATTTTATATTTTGTAATGTAATGTAATATGTAGTGGATTGTATGCATTTTAGTTTTTCATTTTTATATGTTTTATTATTCTAGACAATGTTATGCTTTTTAACATTACCTCTTAAAAAAAATTTCACAAAATATAGGCTTTAAAAAAAAAAAAAAAGGATCATTTTCAACATTTTTTTAAAAAATTTCTATAATAAATATGGGTATTTACATAAAGAGAATTATGCTTTTCAACATTGATTTTTCTTAAAAACTTTTAAGATAATATAGGATTTTATTTAAAAAAATTATACTTTTAAAGCCTCAAAAAAAAAAAAAAAAAAAACAGGTTCAATCCGGAATCCCGGTTTTGGAAAACCCAGGTTCATCTGGGTTCCGGCCCGGATCTGACCCATGCTAACCTGGTCCAGGTTCCAACCCGGGTTTCCAATCCAGGTTCCGGTTTGGGTATACCCGGGTTCCCGGGTCGGAACCCGGATGAACAGCCCTAAATCCAGTCAACCCAGTAGACCGACAACCGTTGGTTTCTGCCAATGCCAGCACTCAATTACCCTTGAAACTTACCCCTACCAACTATCCTTCATGGAGGGCTCAGTTTGTCACTCTTCTCATAGGATACGATCTTATGGGCTTTATAGATGGCACACTTCAATGTCCATCTTGTGGTGACCCTACTCAGCCACCACCTGCTACCTACACACTGTGGTATAGGCAAGACCAACTCTTGCTTCATGCCATTTTTGCTTAGTGATGCCCCTCATTGCATCTGTGGCAACATCTTACTCGGCATGGGAGAGAATTAGGCGTTTATATGCTAACAAATCTCGCACTCGTGTTATGCAGCTCAAGGAGGATCTCACACTAATTCAGCGTGGAAATAAATCTGTTAGTGACTTTCTTCAATCTGTGAAAGCACTTGCAGATGAACTCGCAGTGATTGATGCACCACTTTCGGCAAATGACGTCACGCTATATGTTCTCAATGGACTAGGGACAGATTTCAAGGACATTGTTGCACCTACTCGAGCTAGAGAAAATCCCCTCAATTTTGAGGAACTTCATGATCTGCTAGTTAGTCATGAAAATTATCTCAAACAGCTGGAATCTGCGAATGCTACTCTGCTTGCAACAGCAAACTCTACTCAACGTCGCAGCAATCAAAATAAGTTCACCAACAAAAAACAGGGCCGTTTATCTAGTGGTGATAAACGTTACAACAAGCGAGATAAAGGAGGGAACTCATCAATTACATGTCAACTCTATGTTGCGCAAGGACACACAACCAAACAATGCCCATCATTCACCAAATCTGCACCCTTGACAAACCGTGCTACCAGTTCTAATGTCTCGGACAAAAAGTGGCTTGTTGATTCTGCAGCATCTCATACAATCACTTCTAACTTATCTAATCTATCTATTCACTCTAAATACGATGGAACAGATGAAGTTGTTATAGGTGATGGCTCAAGTTTGCGTGTAACTCATGTTGGCTCTATTTCCATTCCCTCAAATTCTTGTACTTTTACATTACCTGAAACTTTATATGTTCCATCCACTCACAAAAATTTAATATATGTGCACAATTTCACCAAGGATAACAACGTCTTTCTTGAGTTTCACCCCTTTGAATTTTTTGTGAAGGATCAGAGCACGGGAATGACACTCCTTCGAGGTAAATGTCAAAATGGTGTATATCCGTTTCCAGTACCAATTGCCACAAGTTCTCCTCGTCCTCTTGCATTAGTAGGTGAACGTGTATCCATGGAAAATTGGCATCACAGACTAGGCCATCCCACCTCTCATATTGTGTCTCAAATAGTCAATCAAAACTCCTTACCTGTTTTAGCTAAGGACTCTTCTTTGCCAAGTCTTTGTAATTCTTACAAATGCAATAAAAGTCATTGGCTCCCTTTTGGAAACACATCTCTTAGCGGTTCTCATCCATTAGAATATATATATGCTGATGTTTGGGGTCCAGCTTCATTCACTTCTGTTGATGGCTTTAAATATTATGTAATATTTATAGACCATTTCACAAAGTACACATGGCTATTTCCACTTTGCAACAAATCTAATGTGCATACCATCTTTACTCAACTCAAAGCAATGTTGGGAAATCAGTTTGAAAGCAAAATTAAAAATTTGTATTCGAAAAATGGAGGAGAGTTTCAAGCACTACATGCATTTCTCACAAACAATGGTATTGGTTTCTATACTTCTGCACCTCACACTCCCTAACAAAATGGGAATAGTGAATGTCGTCATAGACATATTGTAGAAACTGGTCTTACTTTGCTTCATCAAGCCTCCCTCCCATTGTCTTATTGGTCACATGCTTTTCAAGCGGCTGTTTATCTAATAAACAAAATGCCAACCAAAGTTCTTAAAAACAAATGTCCATTTGAAGCTCTCTTTGGAAGACAATCAAATTATTTGAAACTAAGAACATTTGGCTATCAATGCTTTCCTTGGTTAAGACCATACAGTGCCACCAAACTTCACCCAAGGTCTCGACCATGCTTGTTCATTTGCTACTGCACTTCACAAAGTACTTATAAATGTCTTGATCTTCAGTCATCAAAAATCTTTCTGTCTAGACACGTTGAATATGATGAAACTATTTTTCCATTTCATGGTTCCAACACTCATCAATCTCAATCAAGTGTCACACCTACTAATGCAAGTACTCGAGCAAAACTACTGCAACTGGTGCACAAAACCAGAAATACATCAAATATGGCTTTGCCTCTACAGGATGTTGCTTCTGATGCATCAGCCTCTTCAAATCCGAGCCCTTCTACAAAACCACCTGCACCTTCAAGTGAGCCACCTGCACCAACAAACAACCCCTCACTACCATCATTTGCCTTACCTTCAAGAAACCATTCAATGACAACCAGATCAATGAATAACATTTACAAACCAAAACAGCTATACATGGCTACAAAGCATCCTTTACCTCAACCTGTTGAGCCAACCTATATCACGCAAGCCATGAAAGATCCAAAGTGGCGACAAGCAATGTCCGATGAATTCATGAAACTTGTGAAACATGAAACTTGGGAGCTTGTTCCTAAAACAGATGCAACAAATTTGGTCGGCTGCAAATGGTTATTCCGTATTAAAAGAAATCCTGATGGAAGCATTGAGCGCTACAAAGCGCGATTGGTGGCCAAGGGTTTTCATCAATGACCAAGCCTTGATTATAAAGAAACCTTTAGTCCTATAATAAAACCAGTGACTGTTCATTCGATACTTACTATTGTAGTGAGTCGTGGCTGGTCTTTACGGCAACTCGACATAAACAATGCATTTTTACAAGGAACACTACATGAGGATATCTACATGACTCAACCACATGGTTTTGCTGATTCTAATTTCCCTAATCATGTTTGCAGGCTTAAGAAGTCCATTTATGGACTAAAGCAAGCTCCAAGAGCTTGGTACAAGGAGTTGCAGCAATTTTTACTTCAATTGGGTTTCATAAACTCAAGAGCCGATCCATCTTTATTTATTCTTCTGCAAAACACATTCACTATATACTTGCTTGTGTACGTAGATGATCTTATCATCACAGGAAGTGACTCGGCTGCTGTCAACAAGATGATCAACACATTAGGAACCAGATTTTCTCTTAAGGATCTCGGCCATCTTCACTACTTCCTTGGTGTGAAAGTCATTCCTTGGAAACAGGGGCTGTTCTTAACCCAGCACAAATATATTTGAGATATACTCACTAGAACGAGGATGGAGGGTGCTAAAGAAGTGCAAACACCACTTTCTTCAAAAGACAATTTACAAAGTAATGATGGCTCAACCCAAGTTGATGCAACTGAGTATCGAAAAGTCATTGGAGCATTACAATACTTAGCACTTACACAGCCAGATATAGTCTTCCCCGTCAACAAGCTTACTCAATTCATGCAAAAGCCAAGTACACTTCATTGGCAAGCTACAAAAAGACTGCCAAGGTACCTCAAACTCACTGTCAATCATGGGATTTTAATTAGAAGAACGGACAAATTAATTTTACAAGGTTACTCTGATGCTGATTAGGGAGGAATAAAATGATTGCACATCAACGTCTGCCTATCTCATTTTTCTTGGTTCGACACCTATATCATGGTCCACTCGAAAACAACGTGCAGTTGCAAGATCTTCAACAGAAGTTGAATACAGGGCCTTAGCCACAGCAACATCAGAACTTGTTTGGATCACTTCTCTGTTTAGTGAACTTCATTTTTCAATTCCAAAAGCTCCTACAATTTATTGTGACAACGTTGGTGCTACTCAACTCAGCCTCAATCCAATTTTTCACTCCCGTATGAAACATATAGCAATTGATCTCCATTTTGTTCGGGACTTAGTTGAAAAAGGAATCCTGAATGTCTCGCATGTTAGTACTGAAGACCAACTTGCTGACTTGCTCACCAAAAGTTTATCTCGTCAAAGATTTCATAAGCTATCAACCAAGATTGGTGTTGCCAATGGAACACACCTCTTGAGGGGGCATATTATAGATAACAGTCATGACAACTCACGGACAACAGCCTAGCTGTTACAAGCTTGATTCTAAGCAAATCTTTGTATTGTTATTTTCAGTTATGATTTGGAGTTAATTGCAATTATTTGTATTCAAAGTCTTTCCTTATTTGAGTTGATGTACTCTGTACAAAAATAGAAAGTGTATATGAATATATTATTGAATCTTTCCATCAATCGTAAACTTCTATAGCAAACACAAGGAAAACACTGCAATGATATGTCCCCGAAAAACAATTTTGCCGTTGTGAAAGTTATCTTCTCTCATATGATATAAGTATATAGTTCACTCTATGTGGGGTAAATGTAGTTCATGTTACCATGAATAATTGAATATTAAATATGTAATATATGTATATATATATATTTATATTGTTATATATATTTAACTGTTTTATGAGTATATAATTATATAACTGTTATAAATGTACTAATATCTTATACAAGTATAATTGATTAGAGTTGGAAAAGAACCAAGTAGCTATTTAATTGTATTTGCAAATATGAATAACTGTAATTCTACAAAAAAAAATCGTATCTAATTTTATTATATTTTTAGAAAGAATTTTGTGTTATTTTATTGAACTCTTCTATTTGCAAGTCAATATTTAGAACACATCATATATCTACGTCATTTATATTGCAAGATTTGATACGTAAGATTCAAATTTTAAAATTTCTCTTCCAAATCAAATGATGTCATCTAAACTCTTAATTTCCTAAGTGTATCTCTATATCGGCTTATAAATAAAAACTTTCTTATTTATTAATTATTTGTCATTTTTAAAAAATATTTATATAAGATCTCTTTTAAAAATGATAAAGAGATGAATACTGGATTAAGCATTTGGCTTTATGTTTAATTGAGTCTCGAGTACTCGAGTCTGGATATGAGAATGTCCGTTTTAATCGAGTCAAGCTTGAACAATATGAGAATGCAAACGTGACATTAATCCGAACATTAAAGTTATTTATCTCTTACGATATTCCGAACAAGATTAGTTTACAGACCTCATGATAGAGTTCGATGATCAATTATATAGACCTGGCATTATTTATTGCGGGATTTATATATATATATTAATGTGTCTATATCTTTTACAATTATTAAAAAATGTGTTGGTAAAAATATTAAGTAGGGAATCATGATCCCGTTTGATACAAACTTTTACCAACCAGATACCAACCTCCGGGCCAGGTGGAGTTTTGATAGTGAGTTAAGATAAGATGAGTATAGATAAAAATTAAAAGTAAAATAAAATATTATTATAATATTACTTTTTAATATTATTATTATTTTGAGATTTAAGAAAGTTGAATTGTTTGTTATATTTTATGTATGAACTTGAAAATTTTGTAATGATAAGATGAAACTTTATAGAAGAAGATTTGGTCCGTCAAACAGAGAATGCAATCTGCATTAGTTGTTAGTACAAGCTAGGAAGAGCAAAGGACAACATTCCCTTTATGTTCTACAACTATTTAATAGAATAGTACTCCATTTTACAACCAACCAAGGTGATTGCCATTTCATCAAAACTACTAAAAATTTTCTTTTTTGTAACTGAAAATCCTCTCGTTACTTACAATCTATCATATTCAATTAGTTAGAAGAGTATGTTTACATTTTCGTATAAAATAAAAATAAAATCCCTCATTCTACTTTATGCAACAAGTTCTACTTGAATGCTTGGTTGCCGTTACTTCTACATCAATAGTGATAGGGATGACAATATGTGACACGACCCATTAATTCAATACGACACAATAATAGAGGATTTAGATTTAGTCTTAACGTATTTGGGTTAAAACAGGTTGACTCGTTAAGACACGATTGTTTAATAGGTTGATAACGGGTCAACCTGTTTCGACACATTATAACTCATTAAGAAAGTTAAAGTTACAATTATACATTTATACCTAAAAATCTCATTTTTAAAATTTTAATTTCGATATTTTTATTATTTGGATTGTAATTTTAGACTTGTAATTAGTTTTGTAATTTTTATAAATACTGTGATTTTAATATTTATATCAAATTATATCAAATTTTATCAGGTCAAATTAATTAATTTCGGATCTATTCAATCTATTTATATAAATAGGTTGACACGACACAACTCGTTATGTTAATGAGTCATGTTAGGGCTTGATATTTTGACACAATAAACAAGCTTAATTAACAGCTCGGGTTTGGATTTACCCATTTGGTATAATATACATGCCTTTATACAATAAAACTCCGCAGCTAAATTCTTCACGCCATCCATGCCTTCGATCGAAAGGTCTTTGAGTGATGGTAATTGCCCAATTGGCGGCAATGATGTGCATTTTTTACAATTTTCAATCCTTAGGAGCACCATATTAGGAAATGAGGAATATCTTAACCAAGATGGAAATCTTGTACCACCATAGAATCTGATAATGAGCTCTTTCAAAGTGCCTCCCGGGCGTAGCATGTTAAGTATATCTAATTCACTTGTTCTGTCTTTTGACTCGTTCAACTTGTCACTCCATTCCAATAACAAGCCATCAAGGTCAGACTTTTCGATTAACTTAGCTTCCCTTGCATCCCTAGGTTCAATCACGTTCTCCAATCTTGAAATACAGAGTGTCCCTTGAAGATGTAATAAAGGCCCCAGCTCCTTTACTCCAGAGCAACTAGCTTCTCCCACAACTAGATGCGATAGTGTATGTAGACATGTCAATTTACCCATTTGTGGAGGCATTCCTTCCAATGAGTATGTACCTAGATTATTGAGGTGGCGCAAGTTGACAAGGTTCTCAAAAGTTGAAGGTAGTTTCTTAAGATAAGAACATTGATCCAATATCAATGTTTGTAAGTTGTAAAGAGTGGTTATTGATTCAGGCATGCTTGTGATTGGAGTGTAAGACAGGTCAAGATATCGTAGATGTTTTAGATCTCCAATTGAATTTGGAAGCTTATAGATGTAGTACCCACTTAAAGAGAGCACCCTTAGGCATCGTAATTTTGACAACAGTTCAAGAGGAACCTCCTGAGTCAAGAGACAACACCCTGGATATTGTGGAAGCATCAGTGGTAGGAATGTACGCAAATATGTTAGTTTTGAAAAGGCCTCAAGCGGTTTAGTGCCACCACCTGGATAAGACAAATGTCGAGCCATTTTATAAATTTTCCCTTGCTTACTACTCCCAAATCTTTCATCCATTCTGAAGTATATATCTCCTACAACTAATTGAGCCAAATCGTTGATGATGTCATGCATTAAAAATATTGAGTCATCATAGTTTGATTGTTGGAAAAATGACCTTGACAATAGATTTCGAAAATAATCTTTACCTAGATCTTCCATTTGCTTTTCCCCTTCTTGTGGCTGAATTAAACCCTCTGCCATCCATAACAGAACCAACTGTTGCTCCTTAAATTCATAGTCCTTTGGAAATATTGAACAGTAGGCAAAGCATCTCTTCAAATGTGCAGGGAGATGGTAGTAGCTGGCTGAACATAAGAGTTGGAACAATTCCATTTTTCTCCTTTGCTATATCCCATATATTTTTATTCAATACTTCTTTCCAATCATCAGGACTCCTTGAAGCGTAAAAGGCCTCCAAAGGTTTTTGCTGCCAAAGGCAAGCCTTTACACCTTGTCACAATTTTCTCACCAATATCTTTAAGATTTGGATGTGTAATGAAGTCTCTTGCCCCCAATGCATGTAGGGTAAATATTGATAAACAAGCATCATTTGACAACACATACAAGCAGTAAGCTTGAATGGTACCCATCATTGATGAAACTCCTCGGTTACGAGTTGTAATGACAATTCTACTTCCCGGAGCCCCTACTTCGAAAGGAGCACGTAGGATAGTCCAGTCATGGTAGTTCTCATTCCAAATATCATCCAGAATGACTAGAAACTTCTTCCCTTTTAGTTTCTCCTTTAGTTTGACTTGCAATAAATTCAGATCATTATCATCACAGCTTCTAGAGGTGACTGATTTTAGAATTGTTTTTGTCACCTTAATAGCATCAAAATCTTCAGAAACACAAGCTCATGCTTTCAGATCAAAAAAGCTTTGCACCTTTTTATCATTGTATACAAGTTGAGCAAGAGTTGTCTTCCTAATACCCCCCATGCCAAGTATAGGAATCACAGAGAGTTCAACGTCCCTAGTTTCTGCACTCATCAATAAATCAAGTATAGCCTGCTTATCTTTTTCTCTACCATAAACATGAGCTTCATTCACCAAAGAAGTTAGGACTAGTGTCCCTCTTATTCTATGTGACCCTGTTGAAGATATGCCAAGTTTTTTACATCCAACGACTTGCCGTTTGCTTTTCCTTGTATTTCATTAATGGCATGCTTTGTAATATTGGGTAAGTGGCAATTATGTAATTACCTAGTTATATATATATAAAGGCATGTGAGCCTTACGGGTTCAGGCAGAGTCAAAATTTCCTTCCTTCCTCTTCGTGAAGCCGCCGTCTGAGAGATACAGAGAGTGAAACCCTAATTTTTCATCAAGATCAAATCAGCACTTTGAGGAGAAGATCAAGTGCAAGAAAGGTGTGGTTTCGTTAGAGAATAATACGAGGAAGCCACTTTCTATTTTTGTGCGATGAGAAATGGTTGTAAGTGATTGTAAACTCTATTCTGAAGCATTCTTCAATAATAAAGACTCCTAGACTGTTCCTGCCGTGGATGTAGACCATTAGGGTCGAACCACGTAATTTCTTGTGTTGATTTTGCATTTCTTTTATTATTCTTGCATTTATTTTTGATCTTGCATGAATATATATTGTGATTTCAGATTTCTAATTTGTTTAAAATAGAAAACTAAACTGATCACGTTCATCATTTAATTTTCTTGGAATTTTGGTTGTCCTTTGTTCAAATTAATTGCATATTACAACTAGTTACATTAATTTGGTTATTTGAGTATTTGTTGTGAGAGGGCTAAAAATATAACAAGTGGTATCAAGAGCTTGGTTCGATGGGGACAGCAAGGTTCGATATTGAAAAGTTTGATGGAAAGAATGACTTTGGGCTGTGGAGGATCAAGATGAAAGCCCTTCTCACTCAACAGGGTCTCCAAGAAGCTCTTCTTGGAGAAAAGAAAATGGAAACTGTTGAAGAGAAGGATAAGAAAGAAATCTTGAGGAAGGCTCACAGCGCACTCATTCTTTCTCTCGGAGACAAAGTTCTGAGGGAGGTAGCCAACGAAGACACTGCTGCTGGAATTTGGTTGAAATTAGAGAGCCTCTACATGACAAAATCTCTGGCCAACCGACTGTACAAGAAAATAAAGCTCTACACATTCAAGATGTCCGCAGGTATATCAATTTCTGACCATCTCGATTCTTTTAATAAAATTATTTTAGATTTGGCTAATATTGATATTAAAATTGATGATGAAGATCAAGCAATTTTATTGTTGAGTTCTCTGGATAATACTTATGCTAGTTTGAAAGAGACCATGATGTATGGGAGGGAAACACTAACCTTAGATGAGGTTCAGGCCGTATTACACTCCAGAGAATTACAACCCATGTCTGAAATAAAATCTGAAGCTGGGGAGGGCTTGACTGTGAGGGGGAGAGCTGAAAAAAGAGGTCAAAAGGGAAAGAATAATAAAAACAATATAAGTGGTAGGTCCAAGTCTAAAGGGAAGCAATTAAAATGCTTCCTGTGTCACAAAGAGGGGCATTTCAAAAGAGATTGCCCTGATAAGAGATCTAACAAAGGAAATGGGTCTAAGGAGGAGGGGGATGCCTCGGTTGTGAGTGATGGGTATGAGAGTGCCGAGGTTCTAAATGTGTCCGATGTTGATTCAGGAAAAGAATGGATCCTTGATTCAGGATGTTCTTTTCATATGTGTCCTAATAAAACATAGTTTGAAACCTTCACTAGTTTAGATGGGGGGTTTGTGATGCTTGGTAACAATAAGTCTTGTAAAATCCAGGGTATAGGGTTGGTGAGACTAAGGCTTCATGATGGTATTGAAAGACTCTTAACTGAGGTTAGATACATACCTGAATTAAAAAGGAACCAAATATCACTAGGTGTGTTAGACCTATCTGGGTATACTTTTAGATCTGAATCTGGATCTTTGAGGGTTACTAAGGGTTCACTTATTGTGATGAAATGAGTCATTAAAAATGGCTTGTATACCCTCATTGGGAAAACTATTATAGGTGAGGTTTCTTCTATCCTAGAGAAGGGTGAGGATAGGGTAATTTTATGGCACAAAAGGTTAGGTCACGTGAGTCACAAGGGATTGTTAGAACTCCATAAACAGGGGTTGTTAGGTGAGAAAAAACTGGAAAATTTACCTTTTTGTGAGGATTGCATCCTTGGGAAAGCTAAAAGGGTAAGCTTTAAAACAGCCACTCACACTACAAAACAAACCCTGGACTATGTGCACTCAGACCTTTGGGGTCCAGCACGGGTCAATTCACATGGAGGGGGAAGTTATTTCCTCTCTATAATTTATGACTATTCTAGAAAAGTGTGGCTGTACATTCTTAAAAATAAGAGTGACACTTTTGAGAAATTCAAGGAATGGAAGAAATTGGTAGAAACTCAAGTAGGAAGGAAAGTTAAGAAATTAAGAACTGATAATGGGCTTGAATATCTCTCAAGTGAATTCGATCAGTTCTGTAAGAAAGAGGGTATGGCTAGGCATAAAACAGTAAGGGAAACCCCTCAACAGAATCGTCTAGCCGAAAGGATGAATAGGACCATATTGGAGAGAGTTAGATGCTTACTGTCAAACTCGGGACTCCCTAGGTCCTTTTGGGCTGAAGCTGCGACAACTGCAGTCTATTTAATTAATGGGAGTCCTTCATCAACCATAGGGTTTAAGACTCCTCAAGAAATGTGGACTGGAAAACCTTCTAACTATGACTACTTGAGGGTGTTTGGGTGTGTTGCATATGCTCATACCCGAACTGACAAACTGGAACCAAGAGCTATGAAATGTATCTTTGTAGGGTACCCTGAGGGAGTAAAAGGGTACAAATTATGGATTGATGAGCCAGGAATACAAAAATGTATCATTAGTAGAGATGTGGTCTTTAATGAACATGAAATGGCTCGGGTTAAAACTAAAAGACTTGAACCCACTCAGGATACTAACCCGAAGAAGATACATCTTGAGGTGGAGCAACCTGAGAATAATTTGAAGAAATTAGAAGGCCAGGATGTTGAGACTCAAACTTCCACTTTAGGTGATGAGGACCAAGGTTGAGTTAGTTCATACAACTTGGTCAGGGATAGAAAGAGGAGGGTTATAAAACCTCCCATCAGGTATGGTCAAGCTGAGCTGACTGCTTTTGCTTTGACCGTAGCAGATGAAGTTATAGAAATGGATCCTAGATCCTACAAGGAAGCCATGGAAAGTATTGAGTCTTAGAAATGGGTACAGGCCATGGATGAGGAAATGGATTCTTTGAAAAAGAATCATACTTGGGAAATGGTTGTTAAGCCTAAAAAGGCTAAGCTAGTAGGGTCTAAATGGATCTACAAAAGGAAAGAGGGCATACCTGGAGTTGAGGGTCCTAGGTATAAGGCTAGGTTGGTAGCAAAGGGATTCACTCAAAGGGAAGGGATAGATTTTAATGAAATTTTTTCACCTGTTGTTAAACATAGTTCAATAAGGTTAATTCTATCTTATACTGCTTATGAAGATTTACACTTGGAGCAATTAGATGTAAAAACGGCTTTCTTGCACAGTGAACTAGATGAGACTATTTACATGCAACCCCCTGAGGGTTATGTAAATAAGTCCAACACTGATCATGTATGTTTACTTAAAAAATCATTGTATG
Source organism: Carya illinoinensis (assembly GCF_018687715.1). NCBI lineage: Eukaryota > Viridiplantae > Streptophyta > Magnoliopsida > Fagales > Juglandaceae > Carya > Carya illinoinensis. The sequence continues at coordinate 25,230,456 of NC_056767.1, forward strand.
GACTTAAATAGTCCCCAAGGCAATGGTACAAAAGATTTGACTCTCATATGTTGGACAATGGGTTTAAAAGGAGTCATTATGATAGCTGTGTGTATTTTAGGCATTTCGGGAACCACATTATCTACCTACTCTTGTATGTAGATGACATGCTTATAGCATGTAGGGATGCCGATCTAATTGAAGAAGTCAAGTGTATATTGAAAACAGAATTTGAGATGAAGGAACTTGGGCCAGCTAAGATGATATTAGGTATGGAAATAGTTAGAGATAGGAAAAGAAGACTTCTCTATCTATCTCAGAAAAACTATATCACCAAGATCCTCAACAGGTTTGGTATGTCTAATTTAAAACCTGTTAGCACACCAATAGGACAGCATTCAAAACTGTCCATAAGTCAAGCCCATAAAACCGAGGAAGACATTAGACTTATGCAAGGTATACCCTATGCAAGCATGGTGGGAAGCATCATGTATGCTATGGTGTGCTCTAGACCTGACTTAACCTATGCTGTTAGCATGGTAAGTAGGTTTATGAGTAACCCTGGGAAGCCACATTGGCATGCTATAAAGTGGGTATTACAGTACTTAATTGGAACACAGTGTCTAGGTTTGAGGTTTGGAGGGGATGTGCAGCAGGGGAGTGAGTTAGAGGGATTTGTGGATTCTGACTATGCTGCTAATTTGGATACCAGAAAGTCTTTATCTGGGTATGTATTTACAGCATTTGGAGGGGCTATTAGTTGGAAAGCTAATTTACAATCTGTAGTTGCTTTATCAACAACTGAAGCTGAATATATTGCTATGACAGAAGCAATAAAAGAGGCTATGTGGTTAAATGGTTTTTCACATGAGTTAGGCATATTTAAAGGGGTTATCACAGTTCACTGTGATAACCAAAGCACTATACATCTTGCCAAGAATTCAGTATACCACGAAAGGTCTAAACATATAGACATTCGACTTCTTTTGTAAGGGATGTAATAGCATCTGGAGAGGTTAAAGTAGAAAAAATTCCAACTGAGGAAAACCCTTCTGATATGATGACAAAATCCCTACCAGCTACCAAGTTTAGGCATTGCCTAAATTTGATTAATATGAAGAGCTATTAGAGCTCGGATTACTTTGCAGGAACAGTCTAGAGGAAGAAGAAGATCACTTTGCAAGGATAAAAGACTTGACAAGGTGGAGATTTGTTGAAGATATGCCTAGTTTTTTATGTGATGACCCGCTTTTGAGTGTATTTTCGCTGAAATGGTTGTTTTTATCTTAATTAATATATTAGTTATTTGTTTTAATTTATTTGCGTTTTAAAATTGGTTTTTAATTTATTTGAGGTTGTGTTTTATTTCTTTTAGTTGTTTTGTGGTTTTTAATCTCTTTTTGGCGGTTTAGTTTTGCTTCCCGGAATGAGGATTAGATCTCCTCTTTTCCCTACATCTCTTTTCTTTTTTTTCTTTCTTTTTCTTTTCCTTTTTCTTTTTCTTCTTCTTTCCTTTTTCCCTTCTTTTTCTTTTTTCTTCTTCTTTTTCTTTTCTCTCTCCCGCGTTCGAACCCCCCCTCCCCCGATCGGCTCTCTCTCTCTTCCCTCTCCCTGACGGCCGAACACCTCTTCAGCCCAACCCAGTGCCGTCCGGCCACCGTTCGGCCCCCCACCGGTCCCATTCTCTTCCCCTCCCTCCGGCGCACCACCCCTCCGAAGGCCACCCCCAACCGGCCGGCCGTTTGGCCGGAAAAGCTCCAAGAAGGGCGCACGGATTTTGCTCCGATCCGCCGCCGTCGCTCCACCTCCGGCCACCATTTCTTCACCACTTCATCACCGGTCCCTTGCCGTCCTAACCCACCCATTTCCGGCCTCCAACGACCACCGGAACAGCTCCTACGAGCTTAGTTTCCGATTTGGGTTTTTTGGCCATTTTCCGGCGATTCCGTCGCCACCCACGGCCGTTCATCACTTCCAATAGCTTCACAACCATCCCTAGACCATTCCCTATCAATTTCGTGTCCTAGTTTGTCCCCGTTCAAAAGTGGGTTTTTCAAACCCACGGCCACAGTGAATTTTCACTGTGACGTTGCTGTTTTTCCGCCGTTTGCAACGCCGGGTGTTTTCTAAAATTGCCATATAGCGCTGTAAGTATTTTCCAAACCCTATTTTCAGATTTAAATATATATCGCTCATTCAATTTATTTAATTGTTGTTGGTTGTTGATTCCGGACTGAGTCCGAGGAGTTTCGGGGGTCGGATGGATTGAGGACGGAGTGCTTTGTTTGGTTGATTTGGTTGTGCCGTGAGGCGTGCGTTGCATTTTATTTGCGTGCGTTGCATATTGCATACATGTGCATTTTATTTTATTTGAGTAAATCATGTTTATCGGCGTTTTTGGCTGTTGGGTGCGTGTGTCTCACGAGCCCAAGCCGGGATGGGTTATTATCACGGTGGAGCTCCTCTGGTCACTCGGGAGCGGATAATACTGAGTGACATCCCCTGGGTTGTCGCAGGGCGACGACCGGATCGCACGATATGGTAACGATGTCGTGTCGACTCCGTGGTCCTTCTAGTGGCGGGGACTAGAGGATGGCCCGGCCCGGTACGCGCTGGGCGCGAGTCTGGGCATCTCTCGTGTAGGTGCCACATGCGCAGTCGTTACCTGCGGTGTGGTACAGAGCCATGTATACGGATGATCCCTAGGGGAGATCATGGTGTATGCGTAATCGGAACTCCTCTGGTCACTTGGGAGTGGTTAATACTGAGTGACGTCCCCTGAGTTGTCGCTGGGCGATGACGGGAGCGGAACTAGAGGATGGGTCTAGCCCGGTACGCGCTGAGCGCGAGTCTAGGCATCGCTCTATTCACCGACTCCGTGGCCCTTCGCTGGCGAGGGCTAGAGGATGGCCTGGCCCGGTACGCGCTGGGCGCGAGTCTGGGCATCGCTCGTTTAGGTGTCACACGCGTAGCCGTTCTCTGCGGTGTGGCACTGAGCCAGGGTGTGCGGATGATCCCTAGGGGAGATCATGGTGCATACGGAGCGGATTGTTGTTATGGTTTTCGGTTATGGGCCATTATCTGGGATAATGGCGAGGTTTGGTTTTATGGTAATGTTTTTATGGGCCATTTGGGTTTTTGGCGTGTGTGGTAAAAATGTGGTTTTGCGGGGCATGTGTTTTGGTTGTTCTTGTACGCATGTTGTTTGAGTTATATGTGTTTTTATCTGGTAGTGTTTGGGTTATACTTACCTGCGGAACCATTTTTGGTGCCGTAGCTTTTGGTGCAGAGTTCGAGGACGAGGAGGAGGAGGCTGAGCCCGAGGATGCGGCTCCGCCGGGTTGCTGATGCTGTGTTTTATATTTGTTTTAAATCTGTATTTGTGGTTTTTGTAATATTTTATTTATGTATGTTTTAAACAGCTTGTATTACATTAAGAAAAATTCTGGTACTTAGTTATTGACTTTCTTTTCGCTGCGTTATTCTTGTGCACTTTGTTGTCTTTGCACACACTTGGCACACGTCGTTAGGGTGGTGACCCGTGATGTCACCATCCGGACGTCTCGATTTCCCCGTGTCCGTGCGTGGGGATTTGGGGGCGTCACAGGTGGTATCAGAGCGGTTGGGCTCTGGGTAAAACCACATGTCCCGTAGGTAGTACCAGAATGCTTTTAAAGTTAGTGTTTTAAAATTATGTTAAGTATAGTTGTTTTATTTGTTTTAATTGTTTGAACTTGTTTGTCTGTTTTTTTTATTTATTTATTTATTTATTTATTTGGTTATGCTTTTGCAAGTTGGTTTCTTTTGTTTTCTGTGATGTGGTGTTGGTCTGTGGTTCTGTTTTTGTTTTTGTTGATGGTTTTATTTGTTTTCTTAAAGGAGGGTCAAGAGTGGTGTTGTGACAGGAAAATGGGGAGACCAGGGAGACCAAGGAAATCTACTCAGGAACCACAGAACAATACCTCCAGGGATGACTCCATAGCCGAAGCAATACGGCAGATGACGGAGTTTATGCAGCAGAATGTTAGGCCACAACAGACAGGGCCTTGGCCACCACAAGGACCTTGGCCACAACAAGTGGGTCCTTGGCCACCACAAGGAGGGCCTTGTCCACCACCAGGAGGGCCTTGTCCGCCACAAGGAGTGTATTGGCCACAACCAGGAGGTCCTTGGCCATATCAGGGAGGGCCTTGGATGTATCCAGGAGGGTCCAGTAGCATGGTGCAAGCCGGGTGCACCTATGAGCGCTTCCTAGCGCATCGGACTCCACACTTCACTGGAGATGAGGATCCACTTCAGGCTGGTAAATGGATCAAAGATCTGGAGAAAACCTTTGAGGTGTGTGGGTGCACTGAGGCACAGCAAGTACTCTACGCCAGCTATCTCCTGCAAGGTACCGCTTCTGATTGGTGGGATACCAAGAGGGTGATGCTGGAATCTGAATTGGGATCCTTCGCTGCGGTGACCTGGCAGCGTTTCAAGAAGGAGTTCAATGACCGCTTCTTTCCTGCAGCGGTAAGAAAGCAAAAGGCAAGAGAGTTCTCCAACCTGGTCCAAGGGGGAGTGACAGTGGAACAATACGCCCGGAGATTCATAGAACTTGGGCGATTTGCTCCTCATCTTATCGCAACAGAGGAGTTGCGAACTGAGCGTTTCCAGGAGGGACTACGCCCTGATATCCGCCGTATGGTGGTCAACCATCGGATATCCACTTTTCAGGAGTTAGTGGATGTGGCCACCCTTATAGAGCGGGAAAATAATCTGAGTATGGGCTCCCCTCCAGGGCAAAAGAGGCGGAGTTTTTCTGGTGAAGGAAGCAGCTCGGGTTCGCCTCAGAAGTTTGTTCAGCGGACCGGGACTCGACCGCAAGCATCCTCAAGTGTTCGCATGGGAGGACGTGTACCTGTTTGCGGAGTTTGTAATAGAGCCCATGTGGGTGAGTGCTCTTCTGGTGGGGCTCGATGTTATAATTGTGGCCAGCAGGGTCACTTTTCCCGAGAATGTCCAAGAATGGTTCAAGGAAGCCGTGGAGGTAGGCGCGGTGGAAGAACCAACCCGAGACAAGCAGTGCAAGCCCGGGTTTATGCTGTCACACCCGGAGAGGTGGATGATGAGGCACCAGCAACCCATGATGCTGGAGTAATCACAGGTATGGATTAAATTAATTTTAAGTTGGATTTAATTTTTGGTGTAATTGTTTTTTTTCCTTGCTTTTTTGGATTTCATGGGTTGATGTGTTTGGTTCAGGAAGGGTCCGTTTGTATGAGTTTTATGCTTGTACTTTGTTTGATTCCAGTGTGTCGCAGTCGTTTGTATCTTCCACGTTTGCACGGGTGTGTAACTTGGTCACAGAACCGTTGCCGAAGGCGATGGTAGTGGCTCTACCCGATGGTGAGATGGTGTGGTGTTCCAAGGTTGCTTTGGGATGCCCGTTAAATTTTGAGGGAAGGTTCTTGGATGCTGATTTGGTGGTGTTCAAGCTGTTGGGTTTTGATATCATCCTCGGGATGGATTGGCTATACCGATATTCTACGAGTATTAATTGCAGAAGTCGGATAATTAGCTTTCAGCTTCCAGATGGTGATTGTCTGGAATTTGCGGGGAGTAAATTAAAAGAAAAGCCGATGATCATATCGGCGATTCAGGCAAGAAGAGAGATTGCATGGGGAGCGGATGCATTCTTGGTTCAGATGGTGTCCACGCCGTCCGAGAAGAAGTCTGTGGCAGCCATTCCAGTTGTAGAAGAATTTCCCGATGTGTTTGTGGATGACTTACCCGGACTACCCCCTGTTCGGGAGATGGAGTTTGCTATAGACTTGGAACCTGGAGCGGCTCCTGTGCATAAAGCTCCTTATCGCATGGCACCGGCTGAATTAAAAGAGTTGAAGACTCAGTTGCAAGAATTGGTAGAGAAGGGATTTATTCAACCTAGTACGTCGCCGTGGGGTGCTCCAGTTTTATTTGTTAAAAAGAAAGATGGAACCCTCCGCATGTGTATTGATTATCGGGAATTGAACAAGGTGACCATCAAAAATAAATATCCTCTCCCGCGGATAGATGATTTATTTGACCAGCTTCAAGGAGCAGCCGTGTTCTCAAAAATCGATCTGAGGTCGGGATACTACCAGCTGAGAATCAGGGACCAGGATGTGCCTAAAACTGCTTTCAGGTCGAGGTATGGGCATTATGAATTTAAAGTGATGCCGTTTGGATTAGCCAATGCCCCTGCAGCTTTCATGGATTTAATGAATAGAGTGTTTCGGCCTTATCTGGATTCCTTCATGGTAGTATTTATCGATGATATTCTGATTTATTCCCGAGATGTCGAAGAGCATGTGTATCATCTTCGTCTGGTACTTGGGAAACTGAGAGAACACCAGTTATACGCCAAGCTCAGCAAGTGTGAATTCTGGTTGGAAGAAGTTAAATTTCTTGGACACGTAATTTCCAGAGATGGAGTGGCTGTTGATCCCAGTAAGGTAGAAGCCATTTTGTCATGGCCGCGCCCGACTACAGTGCGCGAGATCCGGAGTTTCTTGGGACTCGCCGGTTACTACCGAAGATTTGTAGAGGGTTTTGCTCGCCTATCCGGGCCTCTCACCGCCTTGACTCGGAAGAATACAGAATTTGTATGGTCAGATAAATGTGAGAGAAGCTTCCAGGAATTAAAGAACAGGTTGACGACGGCACCAGTGTTAGCACTCCCAGAGCCGCATAAGCCTTTCGTAGTCTTCAGTGATGCGTCTAAGTTTGGTTTGGGTTGTGTCCTTATGCAGGAAGGACGGGTTGTAGCCTATGCATCTCGTCAGCTAAAGGACCATGAAAAGAACTATCCGACGCACGATCTAGAATTGGCTGCGATTGTTTTTGCTCTCAAGATCTGGCGGCATTTCTTGTATGGGGAAGCTTGCGAGGTATTTATTGATCACAAGAGCTTGAAGCATTTGTTTTCCCAGAAAAATCTGAATATGAGGCAGAGGCGATGGCTGGAGCTAATCAGTGACTATCAGTGTGAGATCAAGTACCACCCGGGGAAGGCTAATATAGTTGCTGATGCTTTGAGCCGGAAGTCACATTTGGAAGATGAAGCCGAGCCGTCAGAAATGGATTCGTTGCTTTGTGGGATGAGAAGGCTCCTTATAGAGAGTTCGCAGCAAGTGGAGATTTTATCTTCAGTTCTTGACATTCGGGTAACTGATTTTGAAGAATTGAAGACTCTCCAAAGAAAGGATCCGAAGCTGCTGATCGTCAGGAAAAGAGTCAGAAAATCTCGAGGGCCGTTGCATTATAGCATGGATAATGATGGGATACTTCGGTTCCGAGATCGCAGAGTGGTCCCTAAAGACTCAGAATTCAAAGAGCGGATCATGGCGGAAGCTCATGCGGCCCCTTATTCAGTTCATCCCGGCAGTACAAAGATGTATCGGGACTTGAAGAAAAATTACTGGTGGGATGAATGAAGAAGGACATCGCCTTATATGTTGAGAAATGCCACACATGCCGTCAGGTAAAGGCCGAGCATCAGAGACCTGCAGGTTTGCTCCAACCCCTCCCTATTCCCGAGTGGAAATGGGATGACATCACGATGGACTTTGTAGTGGGTTTGCCGAGAACGCCTAGTGGGAAAAATTCTGTTTGGGTGGTTGTGGACCGGTTAACAAAGAGTGCTCATTTTCTGCCTGTTAATAACACCGACTCTTTGGGTAAGTTGACCCGTTTGTATGTCAAAGAGGTAGTGAGACTACACGGCATACCAAAGAGTATAGTGTTGGATCGAGACCCGAGGTTCACGTCGCAGTTCTGGAAGAGTTTGCAGGCAGCTTTGGGTACTAAATTGAAGTTCAGTACTGCTTATCACCCGCAGATGGACGGCCAGTCAGAGCGCACCATCCAGACCCTGGAAGACATGTTGCGTGCATGTGTCATGGAATTCCAAGGGAGTTGGGAAAACCATTTGCCGCTCATCGAGTTTGCCTACAATAACAGCTTTCATACGACCATTCAGATGGCTCCCTATGAAGCTCTTTATGGGAGAAAGTGCAGGTCGCCCTTGTGTTGGGATGAAGTTGGGGAGAGTAGAATTATTGGACCCGAAATAATTCAAGAGATGCAAAGCCAAGTCCGGATCATCAGAGATAAAATGGCGGCGGCTCAGAGTCGCCAGAAGAGTTACGCTGATACCAGGAGGAGAGAGTTGTCTTTTGAAGTTGGTGATTGGGTTTACCTTAAAGTCTCTCCCATGAAAGGTGTTAAGCGTTTTGGTAAGAAGAGGAAGCTAGATCCGAGGTATGTCGGCCCTTTTCAGATTCTGGAGAAGGTAGGGTCCGTCGCCTACAGAATTGCTTTGCCGGAATATTTTGGGGATGTTCATGACGTCTTCCACGTATCATCCCTGAAGAAGAGCTTTGGACAGCAAGAGCCACGCTTTGTTGACCCAGCGGGTATTCAGTTGCAACCGGATCTCACTTATGAAGTTGTTCCGTCGCAGATCATGGATTGGAAGGAGCAACAGTTGAGGTCTAAGACGATACCTTTGGTTAAGGTGGCTTGGGGAGATCCGTTGGCACAAGACTTCTCTTGGGAACGAGTAGAGGACATGAGGGAGCAGTACCCATACTTGTTTGAATGATGAAGGTATGTATCTTAATCTTGGTCACAGTTAGTTTATGTGCTTTCATGTGGCTTGTTTTAAGTTGGTGGTTGACCTTGCAAATTTCGAGGACGAAATTTGTTTTTAAGGAGGGGAGGATGTGATGACCCGCTTTTGAGTGTATTTTCGCTGAAATGGTTGTTTTTATCTTAATTAATATATTAGTTATTTGTTTTAATTTATTTGCATTTTAAAATTGGTTTTTAATTTATTTGAGGTTGTGTTTTATTTCTTTTAGTTGTTTTGTGGTTTTTAATCTCTTTTTGGCGGTTTAGTTTTGCTTCCCGGAATGAGGATTAGATCTCCTCTTTTCCCTACATCTCTTTTCTTTTTTTTCTTTCTTTTTCTTTTCCTTTTTCTTTTTCTTCTTCTTTCCTTTTTCCCTTCTTTTTCTTTTTTCTTCTTCTTTTTCTTTTCTCTCTCCCGCGTTCGAACCCCCCCTCCCCCGATCGGCTCTCTCTCTCTTCCCTCTCCCTGACGGCCGAACACCTCTTCAGCCCAACCCAGTGCCGTCCGGCCACCGTTCGGCCCCCCACCGGTCCCATTCTCTTCCCCTCCCTCCGGCGCACCACCCCTCCGAAGGCCACCCCCAACCGGCCGGCCGTTTGGCCGGAAAAGCTCCAAGAAGGGCGCACGGATTTTGCTCCGATCCGCCGCCGTCGCTCCACCTCCGGCCACCATTTCTTCACCACTTCATCACCGGTCCCTTGCCGTCCTAACCCACCCATTTCCGGCCTCCAACGACCACCGGAACAGCTCCTACGAGCTTAGTTTCCGATTTGGGTTTTTTGGCCATTTTCCGGCGATTCCGTCGCCACCCACGGCCGTTCATCACTTCCAATAGCTTCACAACCATCCCTAGACCATTCCCTATCAATTTCGTGTCCTAGTTTGTCCCCGTTCAAAAGTGGGTTTTTCAAACCCACGGCCACAGTGAATTTTCACTGTGACGTTGCTGTTTTTCCGCCGTTTGCAACGCCGGGTGTTTTCTAAAATTGCCATATAGCGCTGTAAGTATTTTCCAAACCCTATTTTCAGATTTAAATATATATCGCTCATTCAATTTATTTAATTGTTGTTGGTTGTTGATTCCGGACTGAGTCCGAGGAGTTTCGGGGGTCGGATGGATTGAGGACGGAGTGCTTTGTTTGGTTGATTTGGGTGTGCCGTGAGGCGTGCGTTGCATTTTATTTGCGTGCGTTGCATATTGCATACATGTGCATTTTATTTTATTTGAGTAAATCATGTTTATCGGCGTTTTTGGCTGTTGGGTGCGTGTGTCTCACGAGCCCAAGCCGGGATGGGTTATTATCACGGTGGAGCTCCTCTGGTCACTCGGGAGCGGATAATACTGAGTGACATCCCCTGGGTTGTCGCAGGGCGACGATCGGATCGCACGATATGGTAACGATGTCGTGTCGACTCCGTGGTCCTTCTAGTGGCGGGGACTAGAGGATGGCCCGGCCCGGTACGCGCTGGGCGCGAGTCTGGGCATCTCTCGTGTAGGTGCCACATGCGCAGTCGTTACCTGCGGTGTGGTACAGAGCCATGTATACGGATGATCCCTAGGGGAGATCATGGTGTATGCGTAATCGGAACTCCTCTGGTCACTCGGGAGTGGTTAATACTGAGTGACGTCCCCTGAGTTGTCGCTGGGCGATGACGGGAGCGGAACTAGAGGATGGGTCTAGCCCGGTACGCGCTGAGCGCGAGTCTAGGCATCGCTCTATTCACCGACTCCGTGGCCCTTCGCTGGCGAGGGCTAGAGGATGGCCTGGCCCGGTACGCGCTGGGCGCGAGTCTGGGCATCGCTCGTTTAGGTGTCACACGCGTAGCCGTTCTCTGCGGTGTGGCACTGAGCCAGGGTGTGCGGATGATCCCTAGGGGAGATCATGGTGCATACGGAGCGGATTGTTGTTATGGTTTTCGGTTATGGGCCATTATCTGGGATAATGGCGAGGTTTGGTTTTATGGTAATGTTTTTATGGGCCATTTGGGTTTTTGGCGTGTGTGGTAAAAATGTGGTTTTGCGGGGCATGTGTTTTGGTTGTTCTTGTACGCATGTTGTTTGAGTTATATGTGTTTTTATCTGGTAGTGTTTGGGTTATACTTACCTGCGGAACCATTTTTGGTTCCGTAGCTTTTGGTGCAGAGTTCGAGGACGAGGAGGAGGAGGCTGAGCCCGAGGATGCGGCTCCGCCGGGTTGCTGATGCTGTGTTTTATATTTGTTTTAAATCTGTATTTGTGGTTTTTGTAATATTTTATTTATGTATGTTTTAAACAGCTTGTATTACATTAAGAAAAATTCTGGTACTTAGTTATTGACTTTCTTTTCGCTGCGTTATTCTTGTGCACTTTGTTGTCTTTGCACACACTTGGCACACGTCGTTAGGGTGGTGACCCGTGATGTCACCATCCGGACGTCTCGATTTCCCCGTGTCCGTGCGTGGGGATTTGGGGGCGTCACAGGTGGTATCAGAGCGGTTGGGCTCTGGGTAAAACCACATGTCCCGTAGGTAGTACCAGAATGCTTTTAAAGTTAGTGTTTTAAAATTATGTTAAGTATAGTTGTTTTATTTGTTTTAATTGTTTGAACTTGTTTGTCTGTTTTTTTTATTTATTTATTTATTTATTTATTTGGTTATGCTTTTGCAAGTTGGTTTCTTTTGTTTTCTGTGATGTGGTGTTGGTCTGTGGTTCTGTTTTTGTTTTTGTTGATGGTTTTATTTGTTTTCTTAAAGGAGGGTCAAGAGTGGTGTTGTGACAGGAAAATGGGGAGACCAAGGAGACCAAGGAAATCTACTCAGGAACCACAGGACAATACCTCCAGGGATGACTCCATAGCCGAAGCAATACGGCAGATGACGGGTTATATATATATAAAGGCATGTGAGCCTTACGGGTTCAGGCAGAGTCAAAATTTCCTTCCTTCCTCTTCGTGAAGCCGCTGTCTGAGAGATACAGAGAGTGAAACCCTAATTTTTCATCAAGATCAAATCAACACTTTGAGGAGAAGATCAAGTGCAAGAAAGGTGTGGTTTCGTTAGAGAATAATACGAGGAAGCCACTTTCTATTTTTGTGCGATGAGAAATGGTTGTAAGTGATTGTAAACTCTATTCTGAAGCATTCTTCAATAATAAAGACCCCTAGACTGTTCCTGCCGTGGATGTAGACCATTAGGGTCGAACCACGTAATTTCTTGTGTTGATTTTGCATTTCTTTTATTATTCTTGCATTTATTTTTGATCTTGCATGAATATATATTGTGATTTCAGATTTCTAATTTGTTTAAAATAGAAAACTAAACTGATCACGTTCATCATTTAATTTTCTTGGAATTTTGGTTGTCCTTTGTTCAAATTAATTGCATATTACAACTAGTTACATTAATTTGGTTATTTGAGTATTTGTTGTGAGGTGGCTAAAAATATAACAGACCCCCTATCAACATTTTGTCTAAAATTCAATTCACCTTCTCTTGCCACAAGATCGTTGAATCGATCAGTGATTTCCTTTATCTTTGACTGGAGCCTAGTGTTGATAATAAAACGAGTACCACAACCATGTATTAGTTTTCGTACCTTACTCGAGCTAACTTGGCTTTCATTCATCAATGCTTCGGTTGTAAACTCATCCAATATGTCTTCAAGGTCGTAAGCAAGATCTCTGAGATCATCCAGCCACATCTTCACTGCCCTAAGGGTATGCTGCTTCCCCGCCGCATCATCAAGTACTGCCCGAATTCTTATAAACGTTTTCCTCCACTTGTTTAGATTTTCTACAAGTCCCCCTCGACGTGCAAAGACCAACAATTGAGGACACACCAATTGCTCGAGCAACGTTTCAATGACCGAAGAAAGAAAGAGCTCTTTTACTTCCATGGTGTTCTTTGTATGAAGTAATGGCCGTGAAATGATGCAAAGATAGCCAGGAAGTCAAAATTCAAAGAAAAGTAATTGGTTTCTTGTACAAAAACTTTAGCACTAGTCTCAAATGTTCATATCACTTGAACAGTTTAATTTTGAAAAATAAAACAAAAAACTTCCATTTTCTATTGAATAATAGAATAGGTAAAGAATGCAAAAAGTCCTCGAATTATAAGGCCTACTTCATCCATAGAAAAATTTTCCATTAAGCAAATTAAAGTCCACTTGTACAGTATTATCTCTCTTTATCTAGAGCAAAGTCCTCGAAATTGTTTGATTTCTTTCTTTATTTGTCTAGGGCAAGTACTTATCACAAGAATTTCAAAAGTCTCCTTCAATTCGTGTAATATTGGGTACCTAGATGGCTCAGTTTTGATGGCATTAATAGTTGGCTCACTAGCCTGCTTTATTAATTTGTAGTTATACCAAACTCCAAAGAGTTTCAATCATATGCAAGTCTTTTCCACACTGTTTTTTGTTTGATTCCTCTTATTCTGTGGAGTTCGACACATGCACTTGGCCACATTAATTCAAAGGATAATATTATATATAGTCTTGGAGTATGTAGTATTTGTATTTATTTTTTTAAAAAACAATTAGGTGTTATTATTAAAAAAAATAATTTTTTCAAGTAAATCCTAAATTTATCTTTCTTTTTTTTTCAAAAAACGTGTGCAGAGACTACACACTTCAAGATTACAAATATTATTTCTCTAATTCAACTAACCTACTAAATCCACGGGATAAGAATTCAAAAGAATCAGGGAGAATAACCAGTATATATTCTTATAGCACAAATCCAACATAAAATGGAAAGATTTTCAAACAATTTAAGGAATATGTGACACTGGCTATATGATGTTTTGTTAACAATTAAGTATTTTTTTTCTCTCTCTCTCCGGAAATCCCAGAAGTAAACTAACATTGCATTTACGGTGGACAAATTATTGCCAATATATAAATTAGGTCAATCTCTGCCTATACTTTGTTTAGTTGTTAGGTTGAGATCCGCCCCCCCTTTTGGTGTTTTGAAAAATAACACCCATGCAGATAGTTAACGAGGTTAATTGGTAGTCCCTCTCTAAAAATATATCTACTTTTTCTGCCCGGGGGAGGAACTGCCCCTCTTCACCTCCTACTAGGGGTGTAAATCGGTCCAGTCTGATCAAGAAGTCCATTATTTTCCTTGGACCGAACCGGTAGTTATCGGTCTGGTTGGTCCATTCGGTCCAATCCAATTATTTCTTTATCTTTTTCTTTTTTTCTAATAATTTAATTAAAAAATTATTTAAATTACTAAATTAAAATTAAGTGAAATATTAATGTAGATTATGTAACTAACTCATTAAAGAAATATTTTAAATTATCAATGATAATAAATTAAATGAAAATTACATAATTAACTTATCTAATTACTCTAAAAAATAATATATTAAACTATTAAAAATATTTTTAAAATATATATAGGGGTTTGGTCAAGTCCAAAATTTATAAACCCTAGAAATAGATTGAATGGTTTCAATCCACAATTTATGGGACTCAGACCAACCGGTCTAGAGTTCTGTCCGGTCCAGTCCAAATTGGTCAGTCTGGTCAGTTTTTCTGGTCCAAACCGACTGGCTTACATCCCTACCACATACATGCTCTTGCCCATAGAGTTTTTCTTTATTTTTTTTCACTTTTTTCTTTACCAAGAGAATGTCTAATCTCTCGTCTTCCAGCCACCAAAACAGTTCACGTGCCATGCAACCGCACTCCCAATGCGCCAATCTATGACAACGACATGGCCTAATAACCTCTACAGTCCAACAAGCACGTGAGGCTGGTGTGATGCCCAAGCCGCATGTGAGCCAAACATGCCACCGTGATTCCGTGACTCCAACAATCACACGCATGGCACCAATGGGTTCTTTCGCCTAGATCTTCTAAATGAGCCTAACCACACTCTATTCCCACAATCGTGTGACCTTCACACGCCGATATGGTGTCTAGAATTCCTAACATTCCACAAACAATTAGTTTTTTTCCATCTCTAGCTATCCTACTATATTCCTACTTTCCCTATATAAGATCATGGAGGCAATAAAAATAGTGTTCTCCTATGAAAAGTGTCAAAACCGACTATTTAAGTGTTTTTCTTCTAGTTGTGATTTAAAGCAACAACTAACTGATCCACTTTTTGGATCAAAGCAGACCACCTTTGGATGTAACATGGGTCTGAACCTAATGGTTCTATTAAGGACCATTTAGTAGGAACAATCCAGAAAGAGAGAAATATTCATTCCCAGCCATGGTGACAATTCAGGCCTCAGTCGGTGTCATTTGGAGCCTATAATGGCTGTTCAGAGCTACATTACAGTGTCCGTATGTATATCCATAGCAACAAATGTAAATAGAAATGGAGACACATAGATTTACGTGTTTCGATACAGAGCCTACATCCATAGGTCATTTGGAGGGCAAATACAATATAATAGGAGTATTTTACAGTCTCTCATAACTTACTGTACAAAAGAGGGTCGGCAAACCTAGAGAAAATAATCAAGCTGGAGTTTCCCGTCTGGAGGTTAAAGAAGCTCCCCCATGAAGTTTCCCAAAATAAGTCCCTCTATCTCTGATCTTAGATCCCTCTTTATAGTTTATACTAGCCTTGGGAGTGGAGAACACCTACTAGATGTCACCTCACCATCCCTTTTTTCCCACCTGGCTTTACTGCACGTCTGACCCTTTTCTCTCTTTTTCCTCTATTTCTTGTCCCCTCATTATCTCTTTCTTACTCCCTAATGATGGCTCTTCAAGCTGGGCTTGGGACTCCTTATGAGCCAGGGGGCTTTTACCCTTAAACATATGCCTGCAACTCTTATGGTCATCTTGCTCAACAAGAATGCTTTGAGAATCTTTGAGTCAAGCCGTAATAGAGATAATCCTGTAGAATCTTGCAGAAAAATAAATTACCAAAATTGGTCCTTAGTCTTACGTTTATGTGTAGAAAGTAATGGAGACCTTCACACAAAACCCAGCTTGGGAATCTAGGCATGAGATGGAAATACCACACTAGGTGGTGAATGCGGAGCTCGACTTGTAGAGCGTAGAGCTTGACTTATAAAGCTATGCGGATGACTCGATCACACTAGGTGCAAACTTGGAGCTCGACTTTGGTGGGAATGTTTGCTTGAAAGCAAAAGAATGTGTATTCTTGTGAGCGTTCAGTGGATTTTTGCCTCTTGATGTGAGTTGTTATTTAATATATCCATTTTGGTGTTCATGTTAGAGTTTGTTTGCAGTAACCTGCACTTAAGTGGTCAAGAAGCCCATCAACTGCCTAGGTCTATCTTAGGCAGTGGTCAAGCCCATCGACTTGTTCGTGAAGGAAACGAGAGAGTGGGACACTTGTGAGAGAGGTGTTCCCTCCATTTATTGTTGGGTGCAAGCACAAAGCTTGACTTATGGCAGGATATGGACTCAACCATGTTGAAGCCGGTAGAGATAGGAAAATTAGGAAAGGTGTTCCCTCTGTTGATTGACAGGAGCGAGTGCGGAGCATCAACTTGTAGCAGGGAGAGAGTGGGACACTTAGGAGAAGTGTTCACTCCGTTGATTGCCGGTTGCGAGTTCGAAGCTTGGCTTATGGTAAGAGATTAACTCGATTGTGTTAAGGCAAGGAGAGATGGGACACTTAGGAGAACTTGACTATGCTGGTGCAATGGGAGATAGGGCTCGCATTGTCGTAAAAGGAGACAAAGCTCAGCCATGCTACTACGATGGGAGACAATGCACGACTGTGCTAGGGAGTTTTCACAAAAAACCAAACAGGTCAACGTAGATAATCCAAATTATAAGTTTGGGATCGGCAAATCTGAAGCCACTTCACTTGAGTGTGGAGACGAAATCGTGTATGGTGGCACCGTGGTGTGAACTGACCGTGGCGTGTAACATGCAGCAACTACGTGTGAACTACTGATGCCTTCTATCACCAGCAGTCCATGGAATGGTAGCCAAGACCCTTACTGGTTCACGGCTAGCCATCCTGAGCCTCACGGATGCACATTATGTGCATGGCCATCATGGTTGAGGACCACACCGGGCATGGCCTTTGTGGTCGAAGACCACTCCCACCACTGCAAAAAGCATCAACGGTCCACATGGTGGTCACCGACAGCCACATTGTGATTCACATGGCTGCACGTTACGTCTCACGTATGCCATTGTGCATGGCATGCACATTGGGTGCATGTGCTGCTTGCACAGTGCCTGTGGCGAGAAGGTGTTCTCTGTGTGTGAATGTTGGGTGCATGTGTACTACATGCACAATGCATTTAAGTGCATAGTGCTCCCAGTTGTATGGATGAGAAAGGCCATCTCACCCATTGGTTTTGTAACAATGTTATTAAAGTAATAAAATAGTAATATGTGAAAGGGTTAGTAATATATGCTGCTGACGTGGCCATGGGATATTTTGGCTCTGCTAGGGTTTATTTTACATGCTACTACTATGGTTGTTGTTGGGGGTCCTCCAGGCCCCTTGGCATTGGCTGGGAGACAACGAACTTTTGCTGATTGGTTTTGCAAACGCCTTAGGCCCTTCTTGAGGTGATAGTGCCTTTCCGTCATCCTAATGTGATGGATGGAGAAGTGTTCGTGCAATTCTCTAAAGAAGAACTGGAGCAATCGACTCAACCTTTTCGTTTTGCTATAGTCATGAAATTCTTACACCATGGGCCATCTCTAGATTGGATTAGAAGCTTCATTCATGGGAGATGGGGTTTGGTGTCCGAACCAGTTGTATCTGAAATGAGAAAGCCACTGCACGTTTTTGTTCACTTCTCTAACGAGGACGATTTTCTTAAGGCTATGACTAGGGAGAGTTGTGATGTTGATGGTATTCTTTATCATGTGTTTCAATGGTCGAACGATTTTTCTGAGGAATCGGAACCAGATATGGCTTCTGTTTGGATCATGCTTCCTAGACTTCTACTGAATTTTTATCATGAGGCTTTTCTCAAGAACATTACGGCACCAATTGGCATATATTTGCATAGAGACAATGCGACACGATGTGCTACGCACACCGATGGAGCGAGAGTGTGTGTTTTGATGAATGTTGCATAGCCACCGATTCAATCTTTTGGATTGGGACTCCAAAAAAGCCTACAATTATTTTTCAAGAAGTGGTTTATGAACTTTTCCAACATTTTGTGTAAGATGCAAGGTCCAAGGGCACAATAAATTGACTTGTAAAATGACAAACAAAGATGGGAAAAAGAAAAAGTCAGGGCATGTATGAGTTCAGAAGTTAGAACAAACCAGATCCTTTGAAGGATGCTCAGGTAGTTTGAGTGAAAGAAATGAATGAAAAAAATCCTAATGGTGAGAATCATCAATCAAAGGAAGGTGATGATTTACAGGAAATGGCCATTGAAAAAAAGTCTCAGGTTCTAGAACAAACTGTTGCTGCCCATGACAACGTCCAAAAATTGCATATTTGAGTGCATGAGTTTACATCTGAGAAGGGTGGTTTAGTGGTGGGGAAATCTAGTGGGGTCCAAAACTTAGGGGACCCTTGTCTAGAAGTCCCTCTTGTCGAAGAGTTGGGACCAGACAGAGAAGATTTGTTGCCACCATTTCCTTCTATTCGGCGTGTCGACATTCAACTGCCAGAATTGGAAACAACATGGGATGCAATTGTAGAAGGGGAGATTTCCAAGACCTTTTTAGATTATGATGGAGAAAGAGAGAATCCCCATTTGGTAAAACAAAAAGATGGTGTCTCGAATTCTGAACTTGGGAAGAAGGTGGTGTCTCAAGGTTGTCTTTTGCGCATTTCTACTAGGGCTCTGAGTAGGCCCTCATACCTTAATTTATGATTGGTAAAATTTTATTTTGGAATGCTTGAGGTCTTGGAACCTCGAAGAAAAGACTTTGGTCTTTGTTAAAATGTCATAAACCAAAACATTTAATTGTGGCAGAGCATTTTAGACGGGATAGCAAGCTTTTGTGTTGGCAAAGTTTACTTCGTTTTGATGAATCTTTTTCTAATGGAGTTCTAGATAGGGAAGTATGGATTTTTTGGCATGATGATATGCACGTGGATATTCTTGGTGCATCTAATCAACATGTTACATTGTTGATAAACTCCACTTTGATTGTTTCAGTTGTGTATGCAAAATGTATGTATTTGGAACGGAGCTCTCTTTGGTCTGAGTTGGTTTCTTTCAGTTCTTTGACTTTGTCGTGGGTCCATATTGGTGACTTCAATATCAATCCCTTTTACAGGAAATAAATTTTCTTGGTGCAATGGGCAAGGTGGGTTGGCAAGAAGTTGGGCACGTCTTTATAGAGCACTATATAATTCCAATTGTTTAGACTTATATCCTTCTATTTCTTTGCAATATTTGGCTCACAGGTCATCTGATCATTCCCCATTACTACTTGGGTTGGTGGACATGCCGATGTGCTATGGACCCAATGCTTTTAAGTTTCAATAGATGTGGACAATATATGATGATTTTTGGAGGCTTGTTTCTCTAGTCTAGTAGGAAGGTATTTGTGGTTCTGGTTAGTCGACACTTGCTTTTAAGCTTAAAATAGCGCTCAGACGTTGGAATAAGGAGGTTTTTGGATGGATTGGGGGTCATATTAAAAGGTTGGAGTAGAGAGTGGAAGAAGGTGAGGCAAGGCTCCAAGAAAATTTCTCAGAAGACATTGAAAATGATGTTTTGGCGTCTAAGCTGGAGCTTACGCATTGGTTAAAAAGAGAGGAAATTTGGATTGCTCAAAACATTAAGAAAACATGGATTGATCATGGGGAGGTAAATTCGTCTTTTTTTCTTTTTTTTTTTTTTTTTTTTTTTTTGCTGCAACATTACAGTCGAGGAAATATATTGCAATCCATAATATGCACCTTAGTGATGGATGGATTTTATCCTCTCTGGAAGCCATTCATGATGCAGCCATGCAGTATTTTGAGGATTTTCTTCAAGCTCATCCAAGCGCTAAAGTGCCATCTATTTTGCATTTAATTCAAGCTAAGGTATCAAAAGTGGAGAATTAGAGTATCTGCAGGTGCCCCTCAAAACAAGAAATTAAGGATGTTCTATTCTCAATCCTTGTGAATAGTAGTCCAAGCCATGATGGATTTGGGTCCATTTTTTCCGTCATTGCTGGTCTTTGGTGAAACTTGAGCTTATGGAGGTTGTGCGGGGATTTTTCTTGGGGTTCCCTCTTCCCAAGTATTATACCTCTTCCCTCGTTGTGTTAATTCCAAAGGTTCCTAATCTTTCATCATCTAGTAAGTTTAGATCAATCAGCCTACGCTCAGTGGTTTATAAAAATTGCTCTAAACTGCTGATTGGAAGACTTACATCAATCTTGAGTAGGCTAATTTCTATGAAGCAATGTGCTTTTTTTCCCGGTAGAAGTATCTTTGAAAACATCAGTATCACTCAAGAATTGGTTCATGATATTAATAAACCAGTTAAATGTGGTAATATAATGATGAAGATAGACATGGCTAAGGCTTATGATACGATTGATTGGAACTTTCTATTCCAAGTTTTGCATGCATTTGGTTTTTCGGTTTCTGTTTGTGATCTCAATAAACAATGTGTCACTACTTCTTGGTATTCAGTGGTCATGAATGGTACGGCAAAAGGATTTTTTAACTGTGGAAGGGGTCTTCGTCAAGCAAATCCTATTTCACCTTATTTATTTATTATTGTTAAGGAAGTATTCACGTGTCTTTTACGTAGTAAGTTTTAGGTTGGTTAGATTGGTTTATTTTCCCAGCCATATGCTGGTCCCTTTATGTGGATGATATGATGATTTTTGCAAATGGTGAGAAAATATCAGTTAAGATGATAAGAGACATGCACAATGTCTATGCCAGGTGGTCAGGTCAAGTTGTTAATGCCAAGAAATCCTCTATTTTTTTTCTCTTCAAAAATTTCTTCATCTTGATGGCGAGAAATTTTGTCCACGACAGGTTTTATGGATGGGTGTTTTCCTGTAAAATATTTGGGTGTTCTTATTATTTTTGGTCGGATGATGAAGACTATGTATTTGAAGGACTTGCTGATGAAAATAAGGAAGAAAATAGAGGGATGGAAGATGCGATTTTTATCTTCAAGGGCCCATTTAATTCTTTTAAAGCATGTTTTATCAAGCGTGCTGATCCATTTGTTAGCTATATTGCATGCTCCGAAGTTTGTTTAACACCTCTTTTGGGGTTTGGTTGAAAGGAAGCCAAAAAAAAAATGGTGAAATGGAATTTGTTGTGTAAACCAATTGATGAAGGAGGTGTTTGCCTACGTAGTCTCACTGATGTTCAGAAATCCTTACATCTTAAATTTGCTTGGAAATTTCTTACTGAAAGTTCTTTGTGAGCAAATTTTTTTAGCGCCAAGTATATGAAGGACTAGCATATCTCTTTAGCTAATCCTTTAAAGGGGACCCAATTTTGGAAGAGGACTATGGAAGTGATTTCTTTTGTATTTAGCCATTCAACGACACTTGTAAAAGAAGGCAACATTTCATTTTGGAGGGATAAGTGGTTAAACCCGAGCCTGATATCTGATGCTTTCAGAATTGTGGATTCCCTGAAGCTAAAAATTAAAGAATGTCTAGTGGAAAATAGTTGGGATGTGGAGTTCTTGGTGCACCTTGTAGGTCCTGAGTTAATAGACAAGATTTTGTTTAAGATGAGGGTAAAAAAAACTGGTTCTAATATTTTAATTTGGTCGGGGAATTTGGATGGCAGATTTACTTTCTTGAATGCTTGGGATTTGGTTCATGTAGTTGCTCCAAAACGGCAATGGTCTGAATGGCTATGCATTCAACTTTGCCAAAGAAATTCTCTATTGCAATGTGGAAAGCCTTTTTAAATAGTCTGAGTGTGGATGATCGGATAAGGCACATTGAAATTCCAATGGTGTCCAAATATGAATGTAATAAAGTAGGTGCCTTTGAAGATTTGAACCATGTTTTATATGGGGGTAGAATTACCTTTAAACTATGTTAGACTTGCTCTAATTTTTTGGGTATCTCTTATGTGTCAAATCACTCTTGGTCTCAAATTGTGGAAGCATGGTTTAGAAGAACAAAAAAATAATCACAGGTTGAAAAGCTGGTTAGGTTGGTTCCGATGATTCTGACTTGGAGCTTATGGTCATGAAGGTGCTCTGCTCGTATGGAAGGCCATAGGGAGCATTTTAATGCTCGATGGAGGTTAGTTAAATATTGGATTGATTGGAGTGGCAGTAGACTGAGAGTTTTTGACCAATTGAACAAAAAGGACATTTCTATTCTACAAGAGTTGCAGTTGCCAATTACTCATGCTCGGCCCAAACAGGTGCATGCAATTTCTTGGCAGAAGCCAAGTCCAGGATGGCTTAAATTAAATGTGGATGACAGCAGTCTCAATAATCCAGGTGAGCCTGATGCAGGTGGTGTGTTATGTTACCATGAGGGCATTACTCAGTTTGCGTTTGCAGCATCTACTGGTATTGGCTCTAATAATCGTGCCGAATTGATGGCGCTTCTTCTTAGCTTGAGACGTTGTAAGTTGTTTGGTTTTAATAATATTGTCCTTGAATTGGATTCGCTTTTGATAGTTAACTGGCTAAAAGAAGGTCGATGTAATGTTTGGTACTTGAATGAATTTTTGGAAGAAATTACAAATCTTCTCAACGGGATGAATGTGCGGTATCAACATGTTTTTAGAGAAGGAAATTATGCAGCCAATTGGCTTGCGCAACTGGGTACTAGGGAATGTATTAAAGAGTTTACATAAGGAAATATTCCTCACTTGCTTAAAGGAATTTTGCGAATGGATCGTTGTGGGTTGCCGAACTTGAGGTTTGTTTAGAATTGGTTTTTGACGTAGGCTATTTACACGTAAAAGTTGTAGTTTGTTTGGTTTTGGTTTCAAATGGGCATATTTAGATTGGATTTATTTTTATTTAGTATAATGTATAGGTTGTTTTTTTTTATTATTATTATTATTGGTCTTTGATGCATGGGATGGTTTTTCTTTCTTAAATATTTGCAAATTCCAAGTGTCCTTCTTGTTACTACCTACGGTTTTCTTTCGCCATAAGTAAGGGCAATTAATAAAATTAGGGTACCATCCTCTTCTTAAAAAAAAAAAAAACATGTGAAAGGGTGAAAGAATCTTATCTATTCATTCTTATATGACTTCAGAAGCTAAGAAATCCTCATTCTCCCAGTTTCAATGTAGAAAATAAATCGATCTCCCGGATGGTGTCAACTTTTAATGACCATTTTATAGGAATAGGCCGGAAATGAAGAAACAGTCATTCCTAGCCACGATGACGATTCAGGCCTCGGTCAGTGTCGTTTGGAGCCCGCTATGATAGTTCAGAACAGCAGTATGGTGTATGTATATACATCCATGGTCTCTCGTAGCTTACTATACAAATGGGCCTACGTCCACGAATCATTTAGGGGTCAAATCCATTATAATGAGAGTAGTTTACAATCTCTCATGGTTTCTCGTAACTTACTGTACAAATAGGGGTCGATGAACCCTTTTTTCCTAGAGAAAATAATCAACCTGGAGTTGCCCATCTAGAGGTTGAAGAAGCTCCCTCTTAAAGTTGCACAGAAGAAGTCCATCTATCTTTGATCTCAGATCCCTCTTTATACTAGCCTTGGGAGTGGAGAACACTTGCTTTATGTCACCTCATTGTCCCTTTTTTTATGCCTGGCTTTACTGCATGTTTAACCCTTTTCTCTTCTTTTCCTCTTTCTCCCATCACCTCCCTCTTTCCCTCTAACACTTGCTCTCTCTTGTCCCCTTTTTGTCTTTTCCTCACTCCTTAGGGCTCCTCCTTATGGCCCTTTAGGTTGGGAGAGGGTGTTCGATGTAGGAGAAAAAGAGAGGGTGGCAGGCCACTCTACTTAAGAGTTTAGGTTGTTGACCACCCAACCTCTGTCATCCCCCCCTTATGGCTTCTACCTCAGTCTTATGAACGTCGCATAGGTTTATAATCATAATTGTTGATTTTCAAGGCAAGAAACTAATTTTCACGAATTACCCGCACTCTCTTTCCCATTAGCTAGCTGCAACACCATCCACCAAGCTTGGAATGCTTCGATTATCCAGAAAATATACTTCCACGCTATAAGGGATTCTTGAACTAACCATGAAAGTAATTGTCATTGGAAACAGTGAAATTGTGAGTTTTGTAGTCTAGTTGTGAATATGTGTGGTTTGCTAAGGGCCCCTATGCAAGGTTGGGATCGAAATTGTAGTTTGTTGTGAATCTATGTGGTGGCTAAGGGCCCCTGTGAAGTGTTGGGATTGAAGTTGTAGTTTGTTGTGATGCATTAGGATTGGATGTACTATTTAAAATACTTTGTTTGCTATAATAAATATTGTTGTTATGTCACTCACGTATTAACTTTGGATTTTGGCTACATTATAATTGATACAAATTGTTGACAATCTTGTCATTAAACTCTAATTTTTACATGTAAGCTAAATTTTGTAAAACTGTTGGCTTTTGTGTCAAAGTATTTTTTGTGGGTGCGTGTGTATCAGAATCCTAAGCCGAGATGGATCATTATCTCGATGGAACTCCTCTGGTCACTCGAAAGGGTATAAAACTGAGTGACATCACCTAGATTGTCATAGGCAACAGCAGCTCGGGATAAAAGGTAACACTCTCAAGTCGACGTCGTTGCTTTGCCTCTCTGATGGTGGAAACTAGAGGATGTCTAGCAAAAAAAGCGCCAGGCGTGAAACTAAACATTGCTTGTTACGAAGACACATGCACAATCGTTATCCATGGTTCTATATGGCGTCTTCACTAGTGCTTATTCTAAAAATTCCAAATTAGGCCAGTTTTGACAACTTTAATCCCATAAGCTTGTGTTTAGTATTTTACAATGTATGCTTTAAAATTTTGGTTGATCGTTTGTCTTCAATCTTAGCCCAAATTATTTCGCCGGAACAAGGTGCTTTTATTGAAGGTAGAAGCATCTTTGAAAATATTAGTCTTACTCAAGAAATGATACATGGTTTGAATAAGAAGTTAATGGGGGAAATGTGATGATGAAGATTGATATGGTCAAAGCTTATGATAGTATTGATTGGGGATTTCTCGTGCATGTCTCAAGTTCTTTTGGTTTCTCGACTAAATTTTGTGGGCTTATTAGACAATGTATTATGACTCAATGGTTCTATGTGACTTTAAATAGCATTTCTAAAGGTTTCTTTAAAAGTGGGCATGGTTTACGCTAGGGTGATTAGCTCTCTCCTTATTTATTCATTCTAGTGGAGGAAATATTATCTAGAATGTTAAAAAAACAAATGGAGTTGGGGAAGATTGCGCCATTCTATCATCATAGAGGAGCTCCTATTATTTCTCATCTATTATATTCTGATGACATTGTAATTTTTGTGAATGATGGTACAACTTCATTAAGGGCGGTATCAAATGTGCTAAAGAAATATGAACCTTAGACGGATCAGGTGGTAAACAAAGAAAAATCATCAATTTAATTTTCCAAGCATGTGCCTCTTCTAAAAAAATAAAAATAAAATAAAATAAAATAAAAAAGCATGTGCCTTTATCTCAACACTGAAGGCTTCTTCGCCTCACTAGTTTCACAAAGGGTGCTTTCCCTTTCATTTACTTGGGCGTTCCTATTGTTTCAGGTAGACTTCTTGCAACTCATTTTGCGAGGTTGATTGATAAAGTGAGGTCTTGACTGGAAGGGTGGAAGTCTCAAATTCTGTCTAGTGGTGCTCAATTATTATTATTGAAACATGTCCTCCAGAGCATACACATTCACAGTCTTTCTATTTTTCCGACTCCTAGGATAGTTCTTGACAAGCTGAATAAACTAATGAGCACTTATTTCTGGGGTGTTCGAGATGGGAAGCCAAAGAGAAAATGGAAGGCATGGGATGAAATGTGTAGGCCGACTTTTGAGGGTGGTATTGGCCTTCGTAATTTACATAAGGTGCAATCTTTGCCTCACATGAAATTGTCATGGAATCTTCTTCAAGGTCAATCGATATGGTCCCAATTTTTCTTGTCCAAATATGTTGGTCAGAAACATATTACACTGGTGGATGCTAGAAAGGGATCAAAATTCTTGAAATTGTTGATGAAGAACATGCCTCCAAATTCACAATGGAAAATTAAGGAAGGGAATGTGTCTTTTTGGCATGATAAGTGGCTCAGAGATGGATTGATTATTGCTCAACAATAAGTAAGTGAATTACCAAGCTTACTCTTGACTGATTGCAAAACTGCTAGTGGCTGGAATGTAGAGGTTTCTGACAAACTGGTTGAGGTGTAAAAATCAAATCAAATAATGGAGGAGTTGAGCAAACTTAAAGCATGGGTGGATGTTTTGATTTGGCTACCAAATGCTAATGGGTCTTTTTCTACACGTAATGCTTTGGAGTGTGTCCGTGTTTGTGATTCTAAAATACCTTGGATGTAGTGGATATGGAATCCTACGGTGCCAAGGAAAATGTCAATTTTGATGTGGAAGGCAATGCATGGATGTCTTCCAATTGATGATCAAATACGTTGAGCTGGGATTACTCTCGCCTCCAAGTGTAATTGCTGTAACTCAAGTAGTTATGAGGATTAGAATCATGTGATTTCTATGGGGTCTTGTTGGTTTTCAAACAAAGAAGCAAGCAGAGAAAACAAAGGAAATTCTTGAGAAACCTCAACCCAATTGTTCACAGATTGATTCGATGGTTCTGCCTTTTCATTTCACTTTAATCACATACTTATACTATTACGTTGAGACTCACAAATTCATTGATTGAAATACAACTTCCCAAAAACAGCTAACAATAACAAACACTAATAATAATAAACTAGAAAACTGAAGAGTTTCTGCAAAACATAAATTAACTTCAATATACTCCTCCTTAATTTGTTTTTTAGCAACTCCAAGCATTGATCTAAAGAATTGAAACTTGTCTCGAGTGAGTGCTTTGGTAAATATATAGGCAAGTTGTTCCTCTGATTTGCAAAACTTCAATGCAATTTCTCTAATTGATTCCACTTCACTCAAGAAATGATATTTGATTGCAATATGTTTAGTTCTACCATGCTGGACAGGAGTTTTGGCAATTGCTATAGCTAATATATTATCATAGAAAACTTCAGTAGATCCTAATTGTTTTCCCCCATATCTTCAAGTATGCTTCTCAACCAAATGGCTTGGTTTGCACAAAATGCAGCTGCCACATACTCGGCTTCAGCAGTAGATTGTGCCACATTACTTTGCTTTTTCGAACTTCAGGAAAACATAGAAGATCCTAGGCTGAAACAATGCCTGAAGTGCTCCTTAAATCATCACTTGAACCTGCCCAATCACTGTCTGTAAATCCCACCAGTTTTGTATTTGATGTTTTCTTATACCAAATACCAAAGCTAAAAGTTCCTTGTAGGTAATCTTGGATGTAAACCAGTGGCATATAGGATATATGGTCTGGTATTACACAGATACAACAAACTTCCCACAAGATTTCTATAGATCGATGCATCCACTTTCTTTCCACCATCATCCTTTTTTAATTTCTCATTAGGAATTAATGGAATAGCTACTAATTTGTAACCTGTCATGTTGAATCTTCTTAAAAGATCTTCAGTGTACTTCCTTTGAGAAGAGAAAACTCCCGCAGCCTCTTGACTCACTTCCATGCCTAGGAAATAATGCATATTTCCTAAGTCACTCATCTCAAAACTTGCCATCATATCCCTTTTAAATTTTTCAATCATTTCAATGTTACTTCCTATAAAGACTAGATCATCAACATAAAAGGATATAATGACTAGATCACCACTATCTTAAGACTTTATGTATAGTGTAGGCTCACTTTTGCTCCTCCTGAAGCCTTGCTCAGAGAAATATTGATCAATTCTCTCATACCAGGCCCTCGGTGCCTATTTTAATCTATAAAAAGCCTTTTTCAATTTATAGACTTTGCTTCTTCCTTTTCAAACCCCTCAGGTTGATCCACAAAGACCTCTTCTTCCTACACCCCATTTAGAAAGGCTGAATTCACATCTAATTGCAAAATTTTCCAACCTTTTTGAGCAGCAAGTGAGACCAAAGCTCTAATGGTGTCCATCCTTGCAACAAGAGCAAAAATTTCATTGTAATCTATTCCATGTTGCTGCACATGCCCCTTAGCAACCAACCTTGCGTTATGCTTCAAGATAAAGCCATCATGATTTAGTTTAGTCTTATAAATCCATTTTACTCCAATAGCATCTTTATTTGTAGGTAAAGAAACCAACTCTCAGGTTTCATTTTTCTCAATCATTATGATTTCTTCTCTCATAGCTTTCTGCCAGACTTCCTCCTTTGAAGCTGCTGCAAAACTATTTGGTTCAAGTGTAGCATAATTACAATGCCTATAGACTTCACTAAGAAGTCTTGTTCTTCTTATTGGTGATTCAGGAGTTGATTCTTCTTCACTATCATTAGAAAACACTCGAGTAGCTCTAGGACTTTCTGTGTGAGTTAGTTGAGTATTACTTCCTTCAGTTTCAGCTTCTTCTTCTTCTAACTCAATTAATGGTTGAACTGATATCTCGACACTTTGTTGAACAACTTTCTCAGCTTCCCAATTCCAAAATGCATCTTCATTAAACTTTACATTTCTGCTAACAATCAATTTTCTAGTTTCCAAATTGTAAATTCAAAAACCTTTTGAAACTAAACTATAACCCACAAATACACCATTTTCAGCTTTCTCCTCTAGCTTGGTTCTTTTTTGGGATGGAATATGAACATAACATATACACCCAAACACCCTTGAGAAACTTGTAGAGGATTTTATTCCACTCCAAGCTTCATAAGGAGTCTGTTTCTCCACAGCTTCAGTTGGTAATCTATTCAGTAGAAATACAACAGTGTTTACTGCTTCACCCTAAAATTCCTCGGGTAGTTTCTTCTCATGGAACATGCCATTTCCATTACAGTTCTATTTTTTCTCTCAGATACTCCATTCAATTGAGGTGAGTATGCCACAGAAAACTAATGTTCTATGCCTTCAAATTCACAAAAATTTTCAAATTCTCTTGAGTTATACTCACTGCCTTGATCACTTCTTATTGTTTTAACCTTATAGGCTAACTGTTTTTCAACTAAAAGTTTGAACTTCTTAAAAGTTCCAAAGACTTCAAATTTTTCTCCAAGAAAATAAACCCAAATCATTCTAGTAAAACCATCTATGAAAAGAATGAAATACCTACTGTGATTGTGAGTTGAAGTTCTCATTGGTCGACATACATTAGTATGGACTAGTTGCAGCTTTTCCTTAGCTCTCCAGCTACTCTTTGATGGAAATGGATGTTTATGCTATTTTCCAACCACAAATCTTCCACAGACTGGTGTCTCCTTTTCTAAGAGAGGTAGGTCTGTTATCATTTCCTTTTGATGCATTAATTTCAGTGAATTAAGATTGAATTGGCCAAATCTTTAATGCCACAATCTGGTTTTATCCACATTTGACACCATAGCTTTAGGAAAATTCCATTGAATAGGAAAGTTCCTACTTCTCCCCATTTTTGTTTCAGTTAGCTCCACCTTATTCTTCTCATCATAAATTTTGCATAAGTTATTTTCCAAACTTAAGGAGTAACCATTTTCCATCATTTGGCCTACACTCAATAAGTTTTGATCAAGAGATGGAACTAACAACACATCTTTGATAAACTTAGTACCTTTCTTGGTCGAGATGGCCACTGTCCCTTTGCCTTTAGCTTCAACAAGGTCATCATTTCCCATCTTTACTTTTGTTTTGACAGAAGTATCCAAACTAGAAAAAATAGCTTCATCAGATGCCATATGATTGCTATATCCACTGTCTATAAACCAGAGTTTATCTTCTCAAATGAGTGCTTGACATGCAAAGAATAAGTGCTCATTTTCCTCTTTTTCTTCTGAATAATTTGCTTGCTAATTATTCTTATATCTATAATCCTTTTCCATGTGCCCAAATTTTTTACAATTCCAATTCCAATATTGTGGCTTCCCGGCATGATAACAATTTTTTAAGTGGTTTGTCTTCTTACAGATACCACAGGGAGGAAATTCACTCATCTTACCTTTCATCTTGCTTTCTTTTTGAACATGATTAGAATTCTTGTAATCGCTTCATTTTGTAAACTTTTACTTTTCTGTTTTTCAAATTTACTTTAGATTGAAATGCATGCTCCAATGAACCATCATTCCTTCTAGCCAATCTTTGTTCATGGGCTTGGAGCGATCCCATTAATTCAGTAACTGAAAGTGTTTGCAGGTCTTTAGACTCTTCCACGGCTGCTACTATATGATCATACTTATTGGGTAAACTAATCAACATTTTTTGAACCATCCTTTGATCAGTCACCTCTTCACCATGAGCACGCATTTGATTGACAATTTCTATTAATCTATAACAATACTCTTTTATTTCTTTAGAGTCTTTCATTTTCAAATTTTCAAACTCACTCCTTAAGCCTTGAAGTTTAATGAGTTTTACCTTAGCATTTCCTTGAAATTCTAACGGAAGAATTTCCCATGCTCCTTTTGAAGTATTAGCCCTCATCAATCTTGGAAAGATTGATTCAGACATAGCTTGTTGAAGGATGAATAAGGCTCTTGCATCGTTGGTGCTTTCTTGCTTGGATTGAGTTGAATCTGAGACTCCTACTACTAGTATTGTCACTCCTTTTTCCACAACATCCCATAGATCATGAGATAGGAAAAAAGTCTTCATTTTAATGCTCCAATAATCAAAGTTTTCACCACTGAAAATAGGAACTGATGTTGTTTCTCTAAAGGTATCCATTTTTGACCCTCAGATGAACCTGGTTAGCTCTGATGTCAATTGTTGGTTTTTAAACAAAGAAGCAAGCAGAAAAAACAGAGGAAATTCTTGATAAACCTCAACCCAATTGTTCACGGACTGATTCTATGGTTCTGCCTTTTCATTTCACTTTAATCACATACTTATACTATTACATTGAGACTCACAAATTCATTGATTGAAATACAACTTCCCAAAAACAGCTAACAATAGCAAACGCTAATAATAGTAAACTAGAAAACTGAAGAGTTCTGCAAAACATAAATTAACTTCAATAGGTCTTTTGAGGAACAGGTATGGAGCTATTGCTCTTTACAGGTGGGTATGCCCATCATGGAAGGTATATCATGGAAAGAAAAACTGGAATGGTGGTATAGGCGAGCTAAGCAATCTCATCAGGTGGGACAACTAATGCAGGCTGTTTGGGGTTGCATTAAATAATGGCTGGCGGTCGTGGCAGAGAAGTTAAAAAGAGCTACACACTTAAGTCGACATGATGAGGAAATTCTGAAGAGTTTGTCCCTACTGATTAAACCGAGAAAAAAATCGCATATGCAGAGCGTTAAATGGAACCCTCCTGCATCTGGTTGGTTAAAACTCAATGTCGACGGTACCTCTTTGGGCAATCCAGGTTTGTCTGGGGCTAGAGGTGCAATACGTGACTCAAGGGATGAGTTGATTGCTGGTTTTGCGATTTTCACAGCCACTAGTACGAACAATTTTGCTGAGTTCATGGGATTACTTCAAGGCCTTCGGATAGCTCAGTTTCTTGGGTTGCAGCAGGTGGAAATTGAAATGGATTTCATGGTAGTATTTGATTGGATAAGGAAGAGAAGGTGTGGTTTGTGGTACTTGGAGGATTATTGGAAGGAATTGCTTTAACTCTTAGATGGGCTCTGTTATCGCCTCAACCATATTTACAGGGAATGTAATTTTCTAGTTGACGGTTTTGCTCTGTTGGGGGCTGCTGGTGTATGCAACACTTGGATTAATATTAGTGCTGATCTTCCTCGTGTTCTTCGGGGCATTTATGGTCTGGATAAGGGAGGGCTTTCATCAGAGATTAGCATTTATTTTTTGGTTTAACGTTGTTTGTAAATGTTCTTTCTGGTATATATTGAGGTTGTTTTCGAGAGGGTCATGTTCTTTATTCGTTCCCACGGTTTTTCCTCAGCTTTATGAGGATGAATAAATAAAAAGGAGGCCTGACCTCCATTGTTTAAAAAAAAAAGACACTCCAGACGCAGTACCTGTACTTTAAAGGGGAGAAGTCTAGCTAGGTTGAAAGCGGATTCTCACATTACATTCGAGATAACCCTTATTTTAAAAAAATTTGTTTATATTTCTTGGTATAGGAGCAAAACCTCGTTCCATTCCCTTTCTTCTTTCGATGCTTAGCAATTCGGGGTGGAGTGTGACAGATAGATTGAATGGGAGGTACCTGATCATGATCTGCAAGCACAAGTAGTAGTACAACAAAGGCAAGTTCTGAGTACAGCATCAATATCACCATTTTAACTCTATTTTTCAATATCCCATTTCCATCCACATATAGTTTATAGTTCCTTTACCTTTTCTTAGATTTTTCTGTTAATGTTTCAAGGGTCCGGTCTAGGATGAATCTACTCTATAATCTATAGCATCTCTATCTCTTTATAACGTACGTAAGAAATACTACTACTGCCTCGTACAAGCCAGGTGGGATGGAAGAGCAATATTCCTTTTTCTTTCTTTCTCCCTACTTGATTCATGAAGATCAGCTGTTTGAGCATGGTTATAACTTAATTCATCAACATTTTTAATGGCTTTTCACATACAAAAGTCATGCGTTCTGGCTCCTGGTTAAAATAAGAAGACAAGATTTTGTCTTTTGGAAAAAGACATGCCATAATTGCCTTTTTGTGCTTTCATATATATACAATTTCTGAAGTATATACTGCTGGTTTGAAAAGAGGTAAAAGAGGGATACCATATTATCTGATTCGCAACCCATGACATAATTAAAAGATGAAAATAATAATATTCTTGATCAATTTTGCCACATGAAGCTAATATTCAAGCATAGTCAATCAATTTCAGATCTAAAGCTTAGCGTGGAAACTATCACGCAATTACAAACAGTTGTTTAAGAATTATACTAACTATCAAGAGAAATATTGTTCTAGATTTGTCATCCCTAATCAAATGGATGATGTTGTAAATTGAAGCTGCTTTCCTACGTGAACGGAAG
Source organism: Carya illinoinensis (assembly GCF_018687715.1). Taxonomy (NCBI): domain Eukaryota; kingdom Viridiplantae; phylum Streptophyta; class Magnoliopsida; order Fagales; family Juglandaceae; genus Carya; species Carya illinoinensis. The sequence goes on from NC_056767.1 coordinate 25,263,097, forward strand.
GTTTCAAAGCAGCTAATATGAAGAAAAACCAACACCGTTGAGCACGACTACCATGATTAAAAACAAGCAAGTTCCATTTTCCGACAAGATTACAACATTCCAACTCAACCTAACATCTTCCGTACATGGCCAGCATTTCCATGCATGTTGATGTGGTTTAGTTTTTCAATGGAAGGAACTCAAAAAACTGGAAAGGTGTGAAGTTGGCATTCATGGCTGAATCCGATATCTCAGTTTCTCTGTCGTTATTGTTGTCGTTGACATCCCTGATGCTCTGAAGAGGGAACAGTTGAAGGGTTTGAGAATCCCCACAGCTATCTTCTTCATTGCTGACACTGTCCAAGAGGTTAAGACTACTTTCTCTGTAGGGTGCCATAAAGATGTTCAGGTCACGAGTCTTAATGAACTTTTGGTCAATTGTTCTTACTGTTGCTGGGGCCTTAGTGGTCGTAGTAGTAGTATTAGAAGTAGCAGCAGATAAAGTAGGGGTGTAAATGAGGTGGGTGGGAGGAGCACAACAAGACAACTGCATCATCTGCAACGTGGCATTCGTTTCTACAAAGTTCCTTCTTTGCTGTAATTCTCCTTCATCGAATTGGATCCACCCATCTGTCCTACATTCTGCCAATGCTGCTGCTTTTGCTGCCTTTTGTACTGAAACAGATTCCTGAAAATCATTATAGACATTCATCACATGAAATCTCCAACTCTGATATTTCATCATTTGTATATGTTTCTCACAATTTTAATTAATGGGGCACTCCCTGATTAATCGTCTTAAGAAAGTATCGATATCACTTCTAAAGACCAGGGCCTTGGTCCATAAGAAGGCAGCATAGAGACAATACTACCACTGCAGTAGGGTTATATAGCATTGTCCTTTCAATATCAAGTTGCTCATTTCTATAGAATTTCATGTGGGTGCCCTAAAACTTGCGTAAATGACATGAATAAGCACAAGACCCAAAATCTCAGCTAAGTTTCATAGCAGCATCCCGACAGAAAGGAAGGAATCCAGCTTTTAGGTCCTTTTCATTTCCCAACAAACAAAGCTTTTGTTGGTTCCCTGGCGAATATCTTCCCATACTACTTTTCATTATAACCTCAACATGATCTAGTTCCTAATCATATGTAAATGATCCCTACTTAATTGATTCTTACTGACTTTCTAGAGACTAAAAGCATTCCACGTTGAAAAGGGAAGGATTAGCCTATGTAGAAAGACAGAGACAAAGGATGGTAGATATAGACCTCTGCCAGAATACTGCAGTTCGTATAGGGTGCCCAGTTCTTGGTCTGTTCAACTTCAAAGACTGTCCTGCAGCCTGCCCCTGTAGACAAAAAGAAAAACAAAATGAATACAACTTTACATCTCGAAGAACTATCAGAATAGAGAAAAAAGTAATACTAATCATCTCAATTCTCATTATCATCTCATCATTTTATAGTCACGTGGTATTAGATTATTAAAAACTATTAATTATATTTTACTCGTAAATCTATTATTTAATAATACATCATAAAATGATAAGTAGTGAATAATAAAAAAAATAAATAATAAATAGATTTGTATAAAGAAAATAACAAAAATCAAACATCTCTAACAAGCCTAGGGAGGGTAAAAAAACACCTCCAACAAATGGAATGGAAGATGCCAGCATAAAAACCAGACCTAAACTTCACGTGGCTGTGATCATAATAACAGTAGAGAGACTAAATTAAGTTAATGATTATACATGCATACCTAATTCTTTCCTCTCTAAGGTTTCAATATCGCAGTGGTGTTCGTCGGAAGCCAATTCCATTTGACGACGGCGTTTCTGCCTCTCTCGCGCCTTGTGATTTTGGAACCAGTAGAAAACATTCTTCCCTTCAATCTTACCGTGTCTTCGAAGCTGTGCGGTAATATGCTGAATTTGCTCGGCCGAAGGAGTCCGCGTCCCACGTCGATATAATTCCTCCAGTGCCCTCAACTGCTCCGGTGTCGGATTCCACCTTGAGCTCACTACAACCGGAGGAGTATTGTACTCTCTCTTGTTCGGTTCCGCTACAGCTGTTGTAACAAAAAAGCATATGAAACACAAACACGGGGATCAGCGCGCACACAAGGAAAAAGCAGAGTATACGCACAATAAAAAATAAAAAATTTATACAAATACCCGGCAAGCACATACTCAGATGGTGACATTGTGAAAAAAAATCGGTGCCATGAAGACGGCTCAAGCAAGACGGGGTGGTTGTTGAATTGTTGTTGGCAGATAGCAAAGGCCTTGGGATGAGAGGCCGAAGTTTCCGGCCATTGAATGAATCAGGAAGGTTGAACTCCCCATCATCACTATAGCCCATCATCCACATGTTGACAGAACAAAGGCACGAAGGCTCTCTCTCTCTCTCTCTCTCTCTCTCTCTCTCTCTCTCTCTCTCTCTGTGTGTGTGTGTGTGTGTGTTCGTAGATCAGAATGAAGGGGTATAAATGGAGAACGATGCAATGGAACAAGAAGCGTAGGCGAGTAAAGTGGAGCTTTAAATAGATCTCTTAACCTCACTTTCACTTGAGGGTATCAAATTTTGATAGGATGGCTGATCGAGAAAGAATGGTTTTGGAGTAGTGGAAATGTGGGAAGAGAGCATTCAAGGCATTGCATGGGAGTGGGTTATGAAATAGGAAATAATCATGTACCTTTTAGGAAGTCCACATGATCTACCTCCTAGTCATATGTGTTGATACTTTTAAAGAGACCTATTGTTGAAAATGGGTTATTATTTTTGATCAGCAATGTTGTATTTAGGCTGAAATAGCAAGTATTTGAGTTTCCCACATTCGGAGATGGGGATTGATCACTGTAAAAAAGAGAAAAAGTAGAGAGCTAGACAGGCGATCGAAAAGGAAGAGAGAATGGTGTTGGTTTAATATGGAACAAAGCAGGGAAGACATGAGGTTGACTAGGCTATTTAGAGAGATACAGAGGGGGAAAAGGGCAAAGGGGAGGGGAGGGGAGGGGGAGATGGCAAGATGCTGAGACTCTGAGAGGGAGGCAGTGAGAGAGTAGAGGCAGCGTGGAATTCTGGGAGGTTTTTGGGAGTAGCGAAAGAAAAACGACGTGACGATCATGAGGGTTATCATAAGCCTCATCACCTTCTATTTACCCCCCATCTCATTTATGGCTCACCTTACGTCCCGTGCCTTTCATACTTATTCTCAATCCGAACTGCCTCTAGAGGCTGATGACGATCTCTCCCTCTTTCTGCCTTCCTTGCCCTTTTCTCTGTCCATACATACAGTTCATGCAACCTCTCTCTCTTTCTCTGTCACGTTCTTCCAAAACAAACGATAAATTAGCTGTATATATGGATCTGCTGCTGCTGCTTCTCACATTCTGCATTTTACCCTTTCATGCATACGTACTCGACCTCATCTTACATATTCACTAGATCATCTCTGATCCAATCCCATCTACTCTCCATTATTGTCGAATAAAAAAAATATTTACTCCATTCTATATATATCTTTCACAAATATTATATTAGTATGCTATATATATAGTCCTTTTCTAGGTTAAGATCATACGGTTGCTAGCTATAGGATGATGTTATACCTTTTATATGCTATTAAAACAACTGTCTTTGTTTGGAATCTGCCTTTCCTGCACTTCCTTTTCTGAATAAATTGAAATTTTTAGGGTTTTTCTTGTTGTTTTGTCCTTGTCCTGCTACTTGCAGCCATCTCACTTTCCTCCCTCAAAATTTATAATCCGTTTGGTCATTATGATGGAATGACTCGATTCTGGAGTGTTAATAAGTAGTGTACGTACCTGGGTGCAGTGAAAGAATTTGAATTCCATAATTGTTTAATTATATCTTTATTGGGTAGGGGACCTAGCTAGCTAGGATTTCTGCATGCTGAAACCCTAGCAGTCTATGTCTGTATCTTTGACATTTCTGTGTGATACATTTTTCCACAAAAGTACGAAGCATTCCCTTTTTCTCTCCAAATAAAATAGAGTTTTATTACATACAAGCACAGTCGCACACTAATCTGTATATTAATACTGATTTATTCATATTTAAAATTTAAATTAACACTATTTTTAATAAAATTTACTTTTTAACCAATCACATCATATTAATGCACAGATTAGTGCACAATTATACTTGCAACTATATTTTTCTAATAAAATATATGAAAAAACCGATTGATGCTTACAGTCAATTGTTAGTAAAATGGAGATTTTGATTAGTTACAAGATTAAATAAATAAATCTTTTATAAAAGAATGAATTTTATTATAAAACAAATAATAGATTTTTTAAAACTTTTTGAAACAGAGTCTATTTTTTTACAAAGAGACTGTGCGAGATTTGTCTACGTGAGACTTGTACAAATCATTTTTCATGAATTAAAACCCCTCAAATAAGATAATAATACTAGAGAAGTATTTTAGCCACAAAAATATTTTAAAAAAAAGGTATACTCACATATTTATTTGATTTGATGTGATACGTTAAATTGTAAAATTATTTTTATTGTAAAGTAAATTTAACGTATTATATAAAAATATGTATGTGATCAATTTATGTGTTTATTTTTATAATATCTATTTGTGCGTGTAACACTTCTCACAACATTATGCATGATTTACATGTTGATGATGATCAGTGCGTAATTAATATTCATGTTTGCAAGTGCGTCTTTTGATCCATTAGGCCGTCTTTAAGTTTTAAAGCATAAAGGAATGTTTTCTCCGAGCTTACTATAGATTGTGCTTTGACTTTACAGATTTCGATACGACTGATCATCATGACTCGAAATTTACCCAGAAAATAAAGAAGAGAACGCAATTAAGCCAAATACGGTAAAATGCATTGAATTGAGCTAGGTTTACGTACCTACCATGTGAAATGTAACAATGCAGGATGAAGCTGGCCAAGGACGATCAAATTAAACACGTACGTACTGATCGATACCGATCGAGCGCGCTGCTGGTGATCATCAGTGGCAAGCTAGCTAGATCCACGTACCAACATTTTCTGATCATAGGAACCACACCTCCTTGTTGATATTATATAGTAGTCTTTTGGGTGGGGCTGCATGTCCGGTCTCGATCGGCTACCCTTCTTTCGTTCCTGGACAAATTATTTTAAAAATATATATCTACATGATAATAGGCCTACAGAGAGGTTGTACTCAGAACTAACTGAAAAAAAATTAAATTGAAAAAAAAAAATAGTAGTACTAGAGTCTCAAGAGAATGTGGTTGTCCAAAACAAGGTGAAAGAGGTAAAGAAAATGGGACAGTGTATCGCATGGCCACCACCGGCAACTGCGGCAATTAACACACGTTAGTACTGTTGGCTTTGGCTTTAAAATGATTGGGTCTGTTGGAATAGTCTTGGCTAACAATATTTATGATGAATTATTTGCGATAAAAATGATTATTTACAACGAGAATTGTCTCATTTTAATAAATTGTTATTTTCATCGTAAACATTAATGAATCATCATATAAAAAAATTTCATGTAGTAAATTCTCTTGGTGTGGCACGTGTAAAGGTGTGATGCGGTAGAAAAAGGGGGGCAAAGCTACCAATATGGTGATGAGGCAGAAGGGAGATCAAAGAGGAGAAAGAGTGGAAAAACTGTCATAAGAGAGCGAGCAAAGCTTCTCCCTTCCTACTATGAGCTGTCATGAAAGACCTTTGTGAGAGGAGATTTTTATGCAATTCCGATTTCCATATGATCCCAAGTACTTTAGTACTCTTCTTTAAAAAGAAAAAGGAAAGAAACATGAATAATTGCAAAACAAGTACAATTTGATTGTTAATAGTCTTTTCGTTGTTATAAATTGGTCGCCATTGCCCGTTTTTCTTGTAGTGTAATTTTGAATAGATTGTAGGAATAAGGAAGTGGATATATATTTACATTTGTGATTATGCTAAGATTTTTAATTTCTTGGGATATATATATATATATATATAAGTACATTGACAAAACACTACAAGAGATATGATTTTTTGAGACAAAAAATTTTGTCTCAAAAAATGGAAATTTCGTCCCTAAAAGTTTTGGGAGACGAAAAAATTTCGTCTCTATTTTGTCTCAAAAAGGCTGTTTCAGAAAGTTTTCAGAGACGAAAATCAATTTTCATCTCCGAAAAGTATTTTTAGGGACGAAATTGAGCGGAACCAGTCAAAACCGTTCGAACGGAAAATTTTTTTCTGAGATAAAAAAATGTCGTCTCAGAATCAAGTTCGAACGAAAATATTTTTGTTCGAACAACATGAAATGTTAATTCGAACCAATAACCATATCTGACCAAGTCCGTTCGAACAAACAAGTTCGTAAGTGACTTTAGTTCGAAGAAAAATATTAACTGTTCGAACAAATAATCTATTTACAGAAATCTTCTGTTCGAACGGACTATTAGAAATGAATTTATTTGAATGAGTATTTAATTGTTCGAACGAACGCATGGATTGTATTTCCCGGTAAGTTCGAATGGGTATATTTTTGTTCGAATGGGAATTTTTTTGTTCGAATGGATATTTTTTTGTTCGAATGGGAATTTTTTTGTTCGAATGGATATGTTTTTGTTTGAATGTATGCATAAATGGTAATTTACCATTCAAACGGTATTGATCAAACAAAATGAAATTGATACTAATACAAATTGTAATCTATATACATCAAATTGTAATCTATATATATCAATTGTTCAAATGTTTACAAACATCATAAATATTAAAGGCAATTAAAAAAAAAAACAAATGAATTATGATTGTGATGGTAGTGGTGGTATAGGGTTTTGAGACATCATTAATTGAAATTGTTCAAATATTTTTTGGTTATTTAATTGTAGCCTTTCTTCTAATCTTGCTTCTAAATCTGCTGCTTGATCTAATCGGGTCAGCAACTCTTTTTCCTTCGATCTCAATCGTTCTATCTCAAGTGCAGCTTCCTCTAATTTTTTAGTCTTGTCATCATTCGATCTGGCTTTAGAAGATGATGAAGATGTTGAGGATGGCTTCACGCAACGTCCTAAGCCCCTCAAATATCCAGAACGTGATCCAAGAACTTGAGAAAAGATTTGAGCATCGTTGACAGATGATTCATCAGATGGATCCACAACAGTGTCTTTAAGAGATATCATCTTGTCCTGGAAAAAGAAAAATATTAAAATTAGTATATGTAACAAAAATATATTTAGACAATGAAATTAAATAAACTTAAACTTACATAATTTGCCTCTGCCTCAGGATTGCTCCAAACACCATCACGATTTTTATGTGCTTTAGCATACAATTGGGTCAGATCATAATCAATAGGATTTTCTTCTTGCTGCAAAATGAAAATTAATATCATAATTTATACGAAAAAAGTGTATATATTAAGATTTAATGGAGACAATACGAAAAAATAATATCATATTTTATTTAAAAGATATGCAGTGATAAAATACCTTGTTCTAGCTCTGGTGATGTTGGCCCACCATTGTTGGCAGGTGAATCACACGGGAGTTAGTAAGTGGTGGGGATGGCTCACGTATTCTTTTGCGTTTATGAGGCATTTCTGTTTGAAATTATAATAAATGTATAAAATGAAGTATTAATCTATTTAATTAGACTACTTAAATATTTTTAATTATACATTATAATTCTTTAATTAAATATTATATAAGTATATTCAATCATGTTAATCATCTTAATTAGAGTACTTAAATATTTTTAAATATTTAATTATAATTTTTTAATTAATTATTTTATAATTATATTTTAACTAATTAATATTTTAAATGTCGTCTTAGAATCATATATTTTAATTATATTTTATTAGAGTACATAAATATTTTCAATAATTCATTATAATTATTTAATTAAATATTTTATAAGAGTATTTAGTATTAATCTATTTAATTAGAGCATTTAAATATTTTCAAATATTTAATTATAATTTTTAATTAATTATTTTATAATTATATTTTAACTAATTAACATATTTAATTAGAGTACTTAAATATTTTCAATAATTCATTATAATTACTTAATTAAATATTTTATAAGAATATTTAGAGTATTAATCTATTTAATTAGAGTATTTAAATATTTTCACTAATACATTATAATTCTTTAATTAAATAATGTATAATTAGATCTTAAGTATTAATCTATTTAATTATAGTACTTAAATATTTACAATTATACATTATAATTACATTTTATAATTACATTATAAATATCTACGTAATTGGTACTGTTCGAACAAACACTCAAACTGTTCGAACTAAATTCTGGTCGAGTTAGATTCTGTTCAAACGGAGAAAATTCAATTCGAACGGTATTCAGAGTGTTCGAATGGTACCAAGCCAGAAACCATTCACGAAACAGAGCAAAAAACTGAACCACAAAACACAATTTTCACATACACTACAGCATATTTCAATATAATACATTGAAAACTAAATGATTATCCCTAAATATGATTATTAAATAATTTAGAAAACTATAAAAACTTACCTCTAATTTTTGCAATCCAATAAAAATATTAATCCACAATACCTATATGTATAAAACACATTAAACCGTTGTTCTATCCCAACAAATAAATGCAGCAAATATCGAGATACTTGTAAAAGAAAATCGGAATGAAAACTGAACCAAAAAAGACATATTACCTCTTGTCCTTGTCTTTTCTCCCTCAAGAATCTCTTTTCTCTCACTTCTTTAAGCTCTTTCTCTATACAACACTCTCTCAAAGCCTCTGTCGCTCTCTCTCCCTCTCTCAAACTTCAATCCGAGTGAAAATGAAGTGAAATGATTGGTTTAATAATATGTGAATTTACGTTCGAACGGATGTTTTAGCAGTTCGAACGCGAAAATTCAAAAAGACCGCTAATTTTTCCCACAATATTTTCCCGTTCGAACTAATAATATAAGCGTTCGAACAAAAAAAATGGAATATTCTCCAGCATATACTGATAATTTGGCGCGAATTTTCCCTCCAAACAAAAAAAATTCGTTCGAACATACTTTATCTCTATTCGAACTCTTTTATATTCGAATAGATAATTCTAGAAATATATAAATATACACATAATATTTTCAATATTATTATTAGTATTTGTAAAAAATATATACACTATATAATACTAAGTGTCACTAATAACATAATAATAAGTTTCTTACCAATCTATAATATTAAGTATTACTAATAGTATAATATTTTATTTAGTATCACTTATAGTGTTATACTTATAATTAGTATCACTATAAGTATAATACTAAGTATCACTAATAGTATAATACTAAGTGATATTATAGTATAGATAGCATAAATATATGAAAACTAATAGTACTATAATATTTTATAATATATTCTAAGTACTTGGTTTATTACTAATATACAAACTAAATATATTAGATATATGTATTTTGTACTTATATTTAATGCAATGTTTTACTATATACTTAGTATATTACTTTATAATGCAATGCTTTACACAATACTATTTTATATTCATCTAATGCATAATATATATACTATTATATATATACTAGTTACTTACAATATATATAAGTAACTAATTAAATACTCTATACTATATAATATAGATATCTAATATATATTATATATACTAGTCCAAAAATTTTTTATTAGTACTAATATTAGTATTATATACTAGTATTAGTAATATAAAATGTATTGTTTTACCTCTTGTACTTATATATATTTTTTTATGAATTATTATATAATTCATTCGAACTTATACCCTTTTCGTTCGAACTTATACCCTTTTCGTTCGAACGAAATTATGTTATATATGTCGCGATACAGTTTCTTCTCTGACCCCATTTTGTTGTTTTGGGGCTAAATGACACAAAAGTAATCGGTAGAAATGATGGAGCTTTACTCCTAAATCATTTCTACCAATTAAAATCTTGGATTATGGTGAAAAACTAGTTTGTAGATTCGGGACTAAGTCGACTCAACCATGTCTGTTTGGCTTAGTTCCGTTCGAATGAGCCTAAATTCCATTCGAATGAAATTCAAGACCATTCAAATGGAATTTATTGTCATTCGAATGGAATAGAAGTTCATTCGAATGGACTTTAACGTCATTCGAATGAAATTTTCGGTCATTCGAATTGAATTTTAATCATTCGAGCTAAAGATAATATTTGGCAGCCCTTATTGTTATTTATATTGAGGGAATTCATTCAGCCCATCATGGAAAAGTTAAAGGACCTGGAAGGATGCTTACATACCTTACATGAGGATTTTGATTTACTTAATAAATAGATATTGTTAGTTATTATTTTACTATTTTTATGTTGTATAGAACGTCTAACTCTTTTTGGGATGTAATTAATGTATGGTTTTTATTTTTAGTGTTTGCTAGCCTCTTTATTATTAATTATATTTTCTTCTCATTACACTTAATGTTCACGATAATTAAAAAAAGGACAATATCTTTAAAATAATATTTATTTAACTAAAATGTTTTTAAATTAATTATTATATATTTTTTATATTTTTTAATATAAAAAATATGTATTATTACAATTTTAACAATATATCTTTTCAATTAAATAATACCGTTCGAACAAGGTAATACTCATTCGAACCAATTATTTTACATTCGAATAGATTAATTATCTGTTCGAATTAAATTTTATTAGTTTGAACGGTTAAGATTTTTGGAGACGATCTAATTCGTCTCAGAATCTCCGGTTCGAACTAATATGTATTAGTTCGAACGGATTTATAAGGTACTCCATATTTTGAGACGAAATTTAAATTTCGTCTCTGAAAAGTATTTTTAGGGACGAAATTTATTTCATCCCTAACAAATTTCGTCTCTAAAAATTAAATTTCTTGTAGTGAAATTAACCTACATATTACGCTTTCATAGGGGAATATATGTACCCGGTACATATAACACTATGTACACATCTAGACCACAATCAATTTATGATTCTTTAGTAATTTGTTAAAATAAAGAGTACTTATATGAAATTTGAAAATTCAAATAATGAAAACTTTTAACTTCTCTATAAGGTATAAGGTAGCACTGTCACATTTATTATTAATGGTTTATAAAATACTTAAGAATTTTCGGATGATCTCCATTAATCGAGTCAAGTCATCTAGAGATGATGAGGATATATATATAACTTTTAAAAGCTAATTTTTTGTTTTGATTCACATGATCGTTCGTTTTTATTGGAAAAGTTGTATATATCGTTTAATTAACTCTTTAAAATACATGCATGACAATGAAACTAGCCATGCATCAGGTACAATACGTTTGTAAACTTGTCTTTTTTTTTTTTTTAAATGTCGGTATCTCAATTTTATTGATAGTCTTTATTTTTAGTAGAGAAAAACCGTACGCTGGTTGACAATGGGATGATTTTATCTTAATTTCAAAAAGTCTTGATATATATAATATTACTTTTGGGGTACGTTGCATGGAGATGATCATCTTTTGAACTTTTTGAGTGCAATCGTTTTTGGAAATCGGAATTCACATGCTAATTGTTCTCTTTCTTCTTGGATACGAGGCTTGTTTCCTTGCTCCTGAACGTACTAACTTCCCTGAAGTGCACCGGAACATGCATGTTGCCTATTTGAACGATGCACAATCTATTTTGCTCCTCTTGAAGCACTTTTAAACTTTGAAGATTCGAGACACTTCGATTTTTTTTCCTTTATAACTCTTTCCTGGCTATTTAAACTTTTTATCTTATTTGTATCTATAATTAATTTATTAAATTAGTAATCGAAAAAGTTCACATTCAAATTACTCTATACTTAATTGTGCATCGCTCGCGTGCACGACTAGTTTCGATAAATGCATGTGACCAAGTCTATGGTTTCACGTAGGTGTGCATTGTTGCTCTGTTATATATCCACAATCTTGGTTTTAATTGGAGGATGCTTCGATGGCATTTATGGGTACAACCAACCATCATGGACATGGACAAAAATACGGGATTGTATTGTTGTATTTCCATGGATACCTGTTGGATTATGGAGCTTGGTCTTGAGCTGAGAAGATGTCAAGCCGAGAGCTCACTCGACTCTCGCTCAACGAGGCACTCATGCAAAGCTCAGGTAGAGAGTTCGCTCGAGTGAAGCTCAGAAAGATTATTCATTGGAGGCACATGCGACGATAGGCTCGAATGAAGCACAACCCTAGTGTTCGCTCAAGGTGCACTCGAGCAAATGTTGGATAGGTTGTTTGCTCTAGACATGCTCGATATTCCGCTCGAGCGAATAACCTTGTTTTGATGCCTTAGGGTTTTCTGACATCGTGCACTATATATATCTTGTGTTTATGTTCTGAATATGTAAGATTGAACTGTGAAAAAACACAAGAGAGGCAAAAGGTGTCTTGTGAGCATTCTTGAGAGATAAATAATCCCTAGAGAGAGAGTTGAGATTGTGAGCAGATGAAAATTCTTGTAACTCACTCTATATTTGTTATCTCCTTTGAATAAAATCTCATGTAGCTCTATAGACGTAGGCAAGTTTCTGAACTACATAAATCTTGTGTCGTGTGTATGTGTTTGATTCTTGTGTTTCGCATTATTATTTTCACTATCTGCTCAATACCGTTGTGTGTGGGCGTGGTGTTTTCAGAACAACTGGCATCAAGAGCCCAAGGTTTTGGATTTAAAAAGAACGATGTTTGGAGAACAAGTGAATGGTTGAATCGAGAAGTTTGATGGCACAGATTTTGGTTATTAGTGAATGCAAATAAAAAATTATCTCTATGGGAAGTGGCCCCACATCCCTCTATTGGGAAAGAAACCAGAAAGCAAGGACAAAACTGAGTGGAATTTGTTGAATTGACATGTTTTGGGGGTTATTCAACTCACATTATCTAGATAAGCCGTGCACAACATTATAAAGGAAAGAACCTCGACGGATCTCATGGCAGCTTTGTCAAGTATGTATGAAAAGCCATCAGCAAATAATAAGGTGAATCTGACTAAGATATTGCTCATTAATTTGAGAATGGTAGAAGGTACATCTGTGGCCGAATATCTAAATGAATTTAATACGATCACAAATTGAATTACGACTACGTACGAGATATGATTCTTGTTGTGGAGATATGCAAGAAAGACTCTGGGGAGATTCCTGGTACCGATTTGGCCCTAAGTGTTGACAATCGAGACATAGGACATGATAGGTCGAGGGACAGGGTCAAAAGCAAGTCGAGATCTAGGCAACAGATCACTTGCTGAAATTGTGGCAAGCTAGACCACATCAAAAGAGACTGTCAGAATTAAGAATAGACTGAGGATGATGTTGTGAATGCAGTAGTTTTGAAGAAATATAGGATGCTCTATTTATTTTAGTGCACAGTCCGATTGATTATTGGATGTTAGATTCAGGGGCTTCATTCCATAGCACCTCACATCAAGAGATCATGCAGACTTATGTTGTTGGTTATTTTGGAAGATGTACACGTTTGATGGAGAGGCAATGGATGTAGTGAGAGTGGCCGATGTGTGCATCGCACTACCGAACATGAGCTTGTGATCTTTGCAACAAGTTAGACACGTTCTAGATCTAAACAAAAGACTAATCTCTGTTGAACAGCTTGACGACAACGTCCATACAATAGCATTTTCTTGAGGAGCATGGAATGTCACAAAGGGTGTGCTGGTCTTGGCGCGTGATAAGAGAACTAACACTTTTTATATAATATTAGGGTCTAGTGATGTGAAAGAATATACAAGGTTGCAGCAGATTAGGCTTGGTCGAGTGAATTAGACTGGGAAGCAAAGGGAGTCAATTTTGTTGTTCCTCATGTAAGCCTAGGGAAATCTCCCAAGATCACAGTGCAGAGCAAAGGTGTTAGAGGTAGGGATAGAGCGTCTAGTATTCCAAGAACGTCTACCCCTACAGCTAGTACTTGCAGAGCTGCCAAGACGACTAGACCTCCACAGTGATCACCTACCTTGAACTATGTCCTGTTGACTGAAGGTGGTGAACCACAGTACAAAAGAAAAATCTTGTGAGACGAGAGATCAAACAAGTGGGAGTTAGCTAAGAGGAAGCTAGATAGACTTCTAGGGTGGAAGCAGAAATTGCACAAGAGAAATTGAGTGCATATTAGGATCCATCCTAATGAATTCCTTTATACCATTTATACAGAACCAAATTTACCTTGTTGGTCACATTTGCATGTAGCATGATCCATTGTTTTTTCCCCTGAGATTGCAGCCATGCATGATGTTTCAACAATTTTAGCAATAGCAATAGAGCAACTTTTATATCATGCTTATTAGCCCTTAAACACTTGTCATATTATATACACAACTATTTGAAATTCAAATGGGTGGTTTCCTTTCTTTTTTCAACTAATTGTTCTTCAAATTGAGGAGGGATACCATTAGTATATCAACATCTCCACTTAGAAATGTTCCATACTGAGTAGACTGCATTTAATGGTAAGTGGAAGCTTAATGGTACAGATGTTAGGATCTTTACTGCCCGATAAACCTATTGAAACTTAAGAGACTCCTGGAGAAGGCAATTTCTTTCTGGTTCCAGAGAAGCAAAAATTACAAAATGGTCTCTCTACTTCGCCAGTTGTTGTAAGGATGTAATAGATTTGTTCGAGTGATCTCTAAATGCTTGTTTCTAATGTATATTCTTGCAAGAAGCATAAATCCAATCGTCTGTCAACACATAAATATCATCTTGGTCAATGGTATGGGTTTATTTTGCTCCTCGTTCTCAATACACCCAAATATGCATATTTACACGTAGGCTTTTTGGTTATGAACCCATTAAGTAGAACCAGCTTATAGGGGAATGGTGCTTAGGGGCTTATAAACCACCAATCAATCTCATACTTAGTCCTGGCTCTCACACGAGCTGGTTGTGCACTAGCTCTTTGTTGGCTCTGGACAAACACTGCCATGCCGGCATCACCCCTGTGCCACACGATTGCAACCGTCACAACGTGACCCATATGTGTGGTGGCTCTAATACCATTTGTTATGAACTCACTAAGTAAAACTCACCCTTGAAAATCAGCTTATAAGGGAATGATGCATAGGAGCCTATAAACCACCAACCAATCTCATACTTAGTCGATGTGGGATTGTAACACTTTTTATATCTTCACATTAGGCTTTCTTTCTTTTTTGTTTTGGTGGTTTACTACTAAAATGATCTTTGGGTTTCTATCCATTTTCCAAACACCCCAATTTTCAAATTTATATACTGATCAAACTGACCAATTTGGCATGGCACATAAGATGACACGTGAAGCTCACGCACAATTAGAGTAGTGTGTGATGCCCGTGTGCCAGTACAACAACGTGGGAATGAAAACTTGGGTGCCGGAAAATGAGAAAATCTGGCAAAGATGCCTTGTGATGGGGGAAGGAGGGTGTTAGGAGGATAGGGCCGGGAGGGAAGTACCAAAGCTTCTCGCACCTCTCAGAAGAGTGATTTAGGAGGGTTTCTAAGGGGTTGAGAGAGAATTTAGAGAGGGTTTCTCCCCTTCTCACACTGAATTTTAACATATTACCAAAACAAGCATATAGGTCATGTTGCAACTAAACACTACCAATGGTAGTGCAAGGCAGGCATGGCAACCACATAAATTCTTTCAAAATCATGATTAATGGCATCCAGATATGCTCATCACTTCATACAGTTGTCATAATATATAAGTTCATCGGCTCTTCTTTATTTCATTATTTGAAAATGAAAGGTTTGTTGAGAACAACAAAGCCAGGATGCTATCAAGATGTCAAGCATCGGCTACAAGGATAAAAACACACAGTAGGAATAGATTGTTCAACAACTACTAGATATAGGGAAAACGGAGGGAAACAGAATCACTTCTTCCTGGCAATGAACATGCCCCATCTTTGCTCACCAGACGAGCTCCTGACCAGCTTTGCTTTCCATCCACCAACAATGTCATTGTAGTCCTCCTGCACATTACCATTGAATCGGAGGAAGAAGAAAGAAAGAAAGATAAGAATGGGTCAACCAATCAACCAAAGAAGAATACTTAATGTTAAAAGGGATGTAGAAAAAGAGGAAAAATGCACTTCAGAAAAGTCGCAGATGAACTCATCCTTGTCCTTCTCAATGGCATTCAGTTCCCGTTGCAGAACTTGCATGAACTGATGCAAAAGTAAACAATTGCATGTCTTAATCAGGAATCTCAACAAAGTTCATATCTACAACATACAAAAAAAGCACGAGTCTAGGAAAACCTGATCAGTCCGATCCTCTGCAATGACCTCATCAAAACCAGCATCCCGAAGCATCTGCACCATGGTTAAAACACAAGTTCTTTATGTCAAGAAAATACAAAGAGAAATACCATGATTAATGCCATGAAAAGGCATTAAATGAGAGGGATTTTGCATACACATGCCTGACCATATGCTTTAACATCGTGGAGATCATATCCCCTTTGCTTAATATATTCAGAAAATTCTGGTGATGGAGTTCCAGCATTCTTGCAGTAATCACTAATAAGAACTTTACCTCCTGGCTTCAACCACTTGTAAAAGGATCTGAATAGTGCAGGTTTGTCCTGAAATTTGACCAGCAATTATTTCAGACATTGTGAATATGGGGAGATAGACTTCTAGCAAAACCCATAACAACTGTGAGGATAGAAGACCAAGATGCTAAAAATTCTAAGAGAAATTCTGGCCAGGATAGCAAAGAGAGATAGCCTTAAACCTCAGCTGATACGCTGAATAATTGCTTCTAAAATGAGGTAAAGCTTTCAATTCCCGTTTTCCTTGGAAAGAAATAGATAAATAAAGAAAATGCTTATAAATGTTTAAACATGAATCTACAGAAGTAGAGCTGCCTTACCTGAATGTGCAGAATGGTATCACGGCTGTATATCACATCAAATGTGTTATCAGGATATGTTTTCTTAGTACAATCAGCAACTTCAAATTCGACTGAGCATTTCAGCCCAATGGCACGTTCAAGAGCAAAAGAAACCATATTTATGGAGAGGTCAATCCCAACTACCTCAACATTGAAGTTCTCAGCCATATAGAAGTCACCTCCCCCAATGCCACATCCAACATCGAGGACCTTTTGGCCAGGCTTCAGTTCCAACTTTTGCACAAATTCTTTAGTTGTATCTATTCAAAGAAAAGGGTTCATTAAAGCTTAATGACAAAATTTCAGGATTACATTGAGTTATGAACTTCCCCCTACACTACGCTGGGGAAGGAAAAAATAATTAAAAAATAAACATAGGTGTGAAAGTAACACCATAGACTTTTTTCTTATTTGTCTGATTATCTTCTAGATTCAAGTTCAAACTGAAATACTTCATGTTTGTGAAGATGTAAAAGAAGCATGACAAATTTTGGAGAGTAAAGTTAACGAAATAAACCTAAAAGAAAAATACCATAGGAAAATGGAAAAAGAGCTGCTTGCATGTTGAGTTCCCAAATAATAATCATTTTCTTCATCATACTACAAGGTTATCATGTTAAAAGCTCATTTGGGAAAGGTTTCAATGATGAGAAAGAATGATGTTTGCCTCTGCACAGGTTGTTGAGGGAATGTGATTCATATCTCCTCCATGATAAGATTATTCTTCAAAACATCAGAAAAAATATTTCAGTGGAGAAAGTAATAAAATACCCTGGTGACCGAAACTTTTAACAAGATGAACAGCAGGTATTCTATTAGTACAAGTACAGGTATTTCTGACTTGGCCTGCCCCTAGAAGCATCAATGACTCAATTGGCTGAAAGCTTTGTCATAAAACCATCTTTAAGAGCTTACTGAAAATAATTTATAGCTCAATTTTTTATTTTTATATATCCTTTTTCTTCTTCATTTCTATCCTTGTGTGACTGACATCAGGCGGAAACAATGGAAAGAGAGAAAGTGATCACTAAGGCATACCTATCCCTCCTGTGCTCACGAAACCGGGTCCAAAGACACGCTCATAGCGTAATATGCCGCTAGATTTATACTGAACATTGTCTAAGAATTGCTGGAAACCCCTATCATCCTGTGAACTGACCTTTTGCCATGTCCAGCAAATCTGCATTTCCCAAATATTTTATGTGCATCATGTCAGTTATCCAATTTAAGTAAAAGGATGACATTATTTGTAAGTGTATTACCTGGTTCTGATTCTTTTTGTTTCGCACATAGGCTCCAATACATTTGCAGCCAACAAGAGCAAGCTCAAAGGAATTTCCCGAACCATCAAGCATATGGCACTCTTTAAAGAGCTGCGGCAATTTATAGTTAGAAATCAATTATGGCTACAATAAACTTTCGCTTTCAAGACAGCATGTCAACCCTGTCCTGCTCATATTTTGCAAATGAAAACCCTAGTTGTAATTATGGAAGTATGCATAAAGATCGTATTATATGTCTGCTACAACTATACACATAAAAAGAAAATAATTAAAAGAACTTTTGTTATGCATTTTGTTGATATATTTAGATTACCATATCTTAAAACTAAATTGAACTTCGATGAAGACAGTATGGCCAAACATGCATGAAAATACTCGAGCTTAGCCAGGATGAATGGACAACCCATTAAAAATCATTGGATATTCTTTCTCAAAGCACAAGACCAAAAGAATAATAACATGTCTGATTTCAGGTTTGAATGCGGTTAAACTTAATTATCATGTGGTTGACTTGCATTCAAGCCATTCCATGGAGTCTAAACTTGATTTGTGGATGCTTATCTGCTTTAATGTCACATACATACACACCACAGGAAGTGCATTGATTAAAAAAATACAATACATAGTGATGATGGTCTTTCAAGGCGTATTTGACAAACAAACTTGAGATCTTTTGAAAGTGTTGAATAAAGAAATTTGAAAGGCAGACCTTTGTATAAAATCTGGGCTCCCGATAGTGGGTTGGGTTGTACTTTCGCTTGCTGTCTCCTGATTGGTGGAAACAAGACTCTCTGAAGAAAAGAAACCCACCAACCTTCAGCCACTTGACCATTCTTTGGGCCAAATCCTGCACCTGCAATGCATGGAAAGAGAAATGAATATGCCTGGCTGGGAAAGAAGCTAATAACTCGCTCTTCGCAAGAAATCAAAATTCCTATGAAATACTCAATCTAGTATTTTCTTCGTAATAATATTGCAAGTATATATGAACAATTAAACGTGCAAATTGAAATGAATCATCAGAACAATTAGAAATATATGTTATTAGAAGGTAATAACAAATTAATTGATATCTATTACCATTAAATGCTTGTTAAGGCTCCAGAATTAACCTCAGCCCTAGGCAAGCAAGAAAAAATGCTAAGCCTGTCTTAACTCCCTTCGGCATTGTATTTATAATCATACACAAACACTAGTCTGCATTCAAAGATCAATTTCTTTCAAAATACTTTATGAGAGGATAGTTTCCTCTCAAGTATCATGGTAATATCCCCATTATTGTTCTCAAGTACTTGTAACCGCTAAACCATATGCACAAGACCATTCTTCGTAGTGTAAACAACAGCACAGACTTCATAATTAATAACAGAAAACTCTACTTCGTCCACAAACTCAAAATGGCACCAAGCCTTCATTGAAGCAGACACAAAACCCAACATTACCTACCTCTTTATCCGAAAGATACATTAGTAGCCAATTGGAGAATATCAAGTCCACTGATTCATCAGATATTTTCAAGTCCGGGGATGTCACGTCCGCACACATAAACTTAACATTCTTGTGGTGACCATTAATGCTTTCATTCTACAAAGAATCGATTGGGAAGTGAATAGTCAGATCAGCCCCACAAAAACACAATTTCATTCAGTTTAATAATCTTCAGCAAGGTGGGGAACCGCAATTACCTTCTTTATTACACTCTCAATGAAGTCCAAAGCTAGAAGCTGACCGGCCTTCTGAGCTAATTCACCAGTAAAACGACCGATACCCGCTCCAAGTTCCAAAACCGTTTTTCCTTCGTACGGCGGGAGAAGTGAAAGTACCTATTTTTAACACACTTAACTCAGTCTAGGATATCCAAAATTGAGCATGTATCAACAATAAACATATCAACAACAACAAACATATAACTATCAATTTATAAAAAAAATAATAATAATAAAGCCAGAGCATACTGTTGTAGTCCTGTTGCTCACTTTGAAGCGACGACTTGGAAATAAAACAAGATCATTGGCATTAGCGAAATCCAACTAGTCATGATCACGAGATACCGAACAAGATATATAGATTCTCATGGCACTCTTAATAAGAAAGTGCACCGCGATTGGCCAAAGTTGACACCAAATCGTTCAGAATATTTCATGGAAGAGTAAAAAGAAAAAAAAAAAGATTAAAAAAAATTGGAGAAGTCGCATAATTAAGTACCAAAATAGAGACTCAAATGGTGAAAACAGAGGCGTGGGTGTTGGGAATGGACCGAACAAACAATGACTAAGTTGAAGCAAACAACAGCGGAAGCAACAAAAGAAATGACGATCACACAAAGAACACCAAGATTTAAGTGGTTCAGCTCAATGTGAGCCTACGTCCACTGTCGGGGTCGGTTTCAAACGATTTCACTATGAACAAAAGATGGAGTACAAGAGTATTGATAACACAAAATCCTTGATCATAAAGCCCCAATACACTCAATGGACTCTTAGGATTGTATACAAAAGGATTCTCAAAACTCTCTCAAGCTGGCTGCTGAAGGGCTCTTTAAAATGAAGAGAAAATGATGTATTTATAGCACAAGGCGCTAGTCAGAACATTCGCTCGAGCGGACGTCGAGCGGAGTGTCGAGCGCACGTTAGGGTTGCATTCTCGCTCGAGCGGACAGTCGAGCGGAGGTCGAGCGAAACTCTCTGGAAGATTTCGCTCGAGCGGACTGTCGAGCGGAGGTCGAGCGGAACTCTCTGGAAGAGTTCGCTCGAGCGGAGGTCGAGCGGAACTGTAGCGGAACTGTAGCAGAACTGTAGCAAACCCCAAAAAATACATTTTCAGCAGGAAATCAAGCCAAACTCAACAAATCTCCACCTTGGCTTGAATTCCGTCAAGCCTAAACAAAAAACCATCAACCAAGAAATCGATTCCCACCAACAAAACACCAAAGGGAATCACAAAACCCCGAACACAACGTCTATCCTTGAAGAACTCAATTTCCACCCAAAAGTCTTCAACACCATAGACAATCTTGACCAAATCACAAGCTTGGTCCTAATGAAGAATCAACCTCTTCACACAAAAGGCAACGCACCACTGAACAGACTGCTTACTTGAGCAACGGCTTCTGAATACACACGGAGGCTAACAACAATATTCTCTGCCAAAGTAAGAACACCTTAAAGTCTGCATGAGCATATCCCAAAGGTGACTAAACTGTCTCCTCTATCTACCAGATGAAACTGTAGACTTGCTCTCACTGTACGCCAATGCCAAAATCAAAATCATACTTAATTTCAATAGCATGATCTAGAGTACCACCTGCACTCTGCTGTGAAGCTCTCCCAGCAACTCCACCTTCTTGCTATAACCATGCTCTCCTTTCCTGTGGAAACAACAACTGAAAAACAAGTTGTAAAGAAGAGAAGGTTCACCCAATAGCAAGTTGTGTTCACCGCTTCACCCAAATCTGTAGACAAGCCTGGCAAATCCAAAAGCAAACTACGGGCTCTCACACTAGAGTCCGTCTCATTCCATTCAGCTACTCCATTTCTGTGGAGTGGACCCAACTGTATGGTATGAACAACGCTCTACCTTCTTGTCTGTAGATCACTAGCCTTCACAAATGCTTGAACACATCAAACACATCCCAAAACAAGGATAAACAAATCCAGACTCTTCCTCAAATGGTCATCAACAAATATGAGTACAAACAGGGCACCACATCTCACTAGATGTACACCCAAAAAATCACAAAGACATAAACTCCAGAAAACCTGATTTAGCACTGCTTTACAAGAATACAATGCAAATAAACAAATCAAGTTTTTTTCTGTCTTCTGATTACACAAAGCAAAAAATTGCCTACTCATAAATGACCATACTCATTCATCCATATGGCACAATCACATGCGCCATAAATGAGTAATACCTGAATCTGGAACATCTGAAGGTGCTCCACCAATCACTGTACTGCCCTGAAGAAAATAAAGACCATCTGTCTTCTTCCCTGTCATTACCACCGAAGAGCCCTTGTAGACTCGAATGACTCCACCTCCAGCTGAATACTGGTAACCAAAGGAGTCAAGAATGCCCAAAGATATAAGATTTTTCTTCAAAGATGGAATATGCCGAACGTTAGACAAAGTTCTAACGAGTCCATCATACATCTTAATCTCAACTGAACCAATCCCAACAATATCACAAGCCATATCATTTCCAACCAAAACGGAGTTACCGTTGATTGATTCATAGGTAGTGAACCAATCCATCCTGGAACACATATGGAATGTACAAGCTGAATCCATGACCCACTTGTTACAAAAATGACCACTAGAGCCACTGACTGCTAGGACAATATCAGAGTTGTTAGATTGTTCAATGCTAACAACATTGGAGGAACTTTTACTTTCCTCCTTCAATCTGGGACACTCATTCCTGTAATGACCAAATCTATGACAGTAGTGACATTTAACATTTTTCTTGTTAAATTTAGAGCTACCACTGGAACTACTCCCACCATAATCCGAACCTCTTCCATTAGATCTACCACCAGAGGAATATTTCACAAACAAACCATTGGCTTGATTGTTCGTGCCTTGTACACACAATTTTGTTCTCAACTCCTTAGAATTCAAAGCAGATTTTACATCTACCAAGGAGATGGTATCTCTACCATACAACATTGAGCTCACAAAACTTTCAAATGATACTGGCAACGAACACAACAAAATTAATGCTTGATCCTCATCATCAAGCTTAATATCAATATTCCTTAGATCCATAATAATTTTATTAAATTCATCTAGATGATCGGAAATAGGAGTACCTTCCCTCATCTTGAGAGTGTATAGTCGCTGCTTCAAATACAAACGGTTGGTGAGTGACTTTTTCATATACAAGCTCTCAAGCTTGGACCAAAGACCGAAAGCGGTCTCCTCATCAGCAACCTCCCTCAAAACTCCATCTGATAGTGACAACAAAATGGCACTATGTGCCTTCTCATCTTCTTCTCTTGACGATGCAGAAGAATCCTCGGATACCTTCCCCTCCAAAGCCTTCGACAAGCCTTGTTGTCGTAACAACGCCTTCATCTTGATGCGCCACAAGCTAAAGCTGTTTTGACCGTCGAATTTCTCCACTTCAAACTTTGCCATAGCCATTCCTCAAGATTCAAAGAGCTTAACGCTCTGATACCAGTTTGTTGGGAATGGACCGAACAAACAATGACTAAGTTGAAGCAAACAACAGCGGAAGCAACAAAAGAAATGACGATCACACAAAGAACACCAAGATTTAAGTGGTTCAGCTCAATGTGAGCCTACGTCCACTGTCGGGGTCGGTTTCAAACGATTTCACTATGAACAAAAGATGGAGTACAAGAGTATTGATAACACAAAATCCTTGATCCTAAAGCCCCAATACACTCAATGGACTCTTAGGATTGTATACAAAAGGATTCTCAAAACTCTCTCAAGCTGGCTGCTGAAGGGCTCTTCAAAATGAAGAGAAAATGATGTATTTATAGCACAAGGCGCTAGTCAGAACATTCGCTCGAGCGGACGTCGAGCGGAGTGTCGAGCGCACGTTAGGGTTGCATTCTCGCTCGAGCGGACAGTCGAGCGGAGGTCGAGCGGACTGTCGAGCGGAGGTCGAGCGGAACTCTCTGGAAGAGTTCGCTCGAGCGGAGGTCGAGCGGAGGTCGAGCGGAACTGTAGCAGAACTGTAGCAAACCCCAAAAAATACATTTTCAGCAGGAAATCAAGCCAAACTCAACAGTGGGCGTATGTAAACATTAACCAATAAGAGACTGAAAGATGCTATGATCGAACTCTATGAAAGAAAAAGTACATATAAATAGATAAAAGCAAATCTAAAGGGTCAAAAAAGTTATTTATGCTCTGAGAGGATGCAGTATACCCCAGAGAGGATTCAGCATGGAGTGGAAAAAGATAGTCAAAAGTTTCAAACCAGTCAAGTTAGGCCTGGCTTGAGTCCCGAACTTCTTTTAACTCATCTCATTATTATAATTTTTTTAAATTTTTATATAAAATATAATAAATAATTTAATTTTTTTAAATCTTAATTTAATTTTTTTAAATCTCAAAATAATAATAATATTATTAATATTTTATTTAACTCATTTAAAACTATATCATATCAAATTCAAACCAGGCCTTAGTTGCAAAGATGTGTTATTTCTTTCTGTATACATAAACTCTGTTTATAACTTTTTTTTTTATCATTATTTAACAATAGGATATCCTGAAAGGCCAAAACTTTGAACAGTAATTTTCATTCGCTTCATTGAAAACCATCGCATTACAGTTGTCAAATCGGCCTTCCAAAAGTCCACACCTTATTAGAAGAAGCACGTCAAAAGCTCGATTTGACAGATGAAATTTTATATAATTATTAAATGAAATTTTTATTTAATTATTATAATTTTTTTAAATTTTTATATAAAATATAATAAATAATTTTATTTTTTCTTAATTTTTTTAAATTTTAAAATAATAATAATATTATATTTTATCTTAAAACTCAAAATTTTCATTTTCCTACCATTTAATAAGTTAAGTTAAATAATTGGTAGGAGGTGTGTCTGTCGCAATCAAGAATCCAAATCGGAGTCGAGACTTTTAACATGAGAAGCATATTCACAAGCAGCTGAAAGAAGTTGCATATCTCGTTCTCATATTGATGAAGTCTTGGAAATTAACGGAATATGGGTCACTTAATTCCAAAATTTCAACTTTTCATATGTATCAATAATTTAATCCAAAGTTAATTTATTTCAGGAAGAGTGAGAGTTTACTTCGGGTCGCTCTTCTTTATCAAGATCGGAGGCTTTGGAATCGAGCATCATAGCTTCGACGGACAAATCCGCAGAGTTCTCGATCCAGTAACACTTCTGAATCTCTCGCTCTTGTCCTACAAAATAAACCCATTTTCAAATCAAATCCAAAACAAAACCACAAAAACAACCAAAAATGCCAACCTTGAATAGCCTCCATTGCGAACAACTGCAATGCGGAGGGTTAAAGTAGGGATGTAGAAGTGAGAAATTAGGAGAGAAAAGGTCGAAGAAATAAAGTGTTGAGGGGGGGCGGGTTAAGGCTAAAAGCCTTCAATGGCAATGCGGGATCTGGAAAAGCTCCTCGATCTACGATTATATGATCTGCCTCTCTGCTGCATCCGCTCTTAACAATAACAACGGAACTCTTGGGGTCTTTTTATAGGAGAAAGGGTCATCGGCTTTTCCTTTTTTTTTCGAGTTTTGTTTGGTAAATAAAGTCGCATATTAATATGTAAAGTAATACTATTCATCATCTTAATTCTAATTATTTTTTCATTATCCTCGTGACATTAGATGATAGGAGATTATTTATTATATTTTACTTATAAACGAATCATTTAATGTCACATTATAGAATGATGAGAATAAGATAAGAATTAAAATGCTGAATAAATTTTTTCTAATCTCCATATCAATACTGATTTTTTTATATTTAAAATTTAAATAAATATTATTATTAATAAAATTTATTTTTGACTAATTATATTAAATTAATATACATATTAATTACAATTACGAGTTAATACACATTTTTTTCCCTTTTTTTCACTTACGGGTTGGGAAGCTGCGAACTGCCATGGTTGGTGGGTTGATTGATTGAGAGAGAGAGAGAGAAGAATCTTGGTGAATCTGGCCTTTTCTCTTTCGTGGTCCCATGCCATGTGAATGATGTGATTCGCTGAGGTTCCACTTCCACCTAAAGTTCTTAGCCTCCCACAATTCATCAATTTTTTTTCCTTTTTCCTACTTTGGCAGGTTGCAACTTTTGTTGATTTTTATAAGATTTTACTTTTTCAGAAAAGTTTCTGTGCACAGAGGATTTCTAAAACCTTCTTCGGACCTTAATAAATTGATAAATAATTTAGTTTAAAAAAATTATATAAAATAAATTTATAAATTGATATAATTTAAAGATATTAGATATTGTAGTATTTGGAGATAACATGAGAGTTTAGATTTTTCTTAAAGTTATTCTTTGACGTTAAATTAATTAAGTCTCTTAAGATAAAAGTTTACAATTAATTAAAATATTATTTTTATTTTAATATTTAAAAAATTAAATTGTTTATTATACTTTATGTGGAGGTTTAAAAAAATTGTAATAATTATATGAGATGAGATAATTTGATTTATGTAACCAAACTAGGCCAATATTGAAGAGATGAACTATTCGGCATAAAGTTTAAGGACTCTACTTGATAAAGCAGGGTTTAGATAAACAATACTAATAAGTTTACATAAATAATATTTGTAGTCGTGGGGTGTGTAAGTGCCACGTAATTTCTTTAAAAAAAATAAATAAATACGAGAATCATATAAAAAAAATAATTTTTTTAATAATAGACCTCACTCTTTTTCAAAATGATTGTTTGGCGCTTACTCACTCTATGAATGTACGTAGTAATATTCATAAGTTTATTGTAACATGAAGTAAAAGACTATTTATTAACAATATTTTCAATTTTAGGGTATATAAGTTCTGTACACTTTTTTTAAATAAATAAATCTAACACTCATAAAAAAAATAAAAAAATACATTATTTTTAATTATAGATCCTACTTTTTATTAGAGAAAGTACGTGAGAGATTACAGAATCTTAGATTATATACAGTATTATCATAAAACTAAAGATAAACGTATGCGAAGTTTCACTATATCTAGCGGTAATCATGTAATGAAAGTCGCACGGGTAGAGATTTTATAAGACTTTCCCGTGAATTTTCGATAGATGTTCCTTAAAACTCTCCTCATAAATGTATAAGATTCTATCATTTTGTATCAACAAGTAAGAATTCTAAAAAAAATTGAAAAAAAAAACTTTTAAGTATTGATCATCAAAATTATGTAGAGTCTAGGCTGGAGTCTAATGATATTGCTGTTAATGATGTATTTCGTATACCTTTAGGCTTGGTCCTCAAAGGTCCGGATCTTCTATTCCAAAGACCTGCAGCAATGAAGAAAGGATCGGAAATGTGGCTAGAGAAACCTCCGATGCCGAAGTTAGCTTGGATTTACTAAGCAGCGGGAAATTTAGGAAACAATTAGCATTAATCTATCTTTAATGAATACCTAGTGGTCAAATTGGTCTTTTATACTCGGCTCAGAGAGTCAGATGGTCATGCCCTGCGACCTAGGAGAAAGGATAATCCTCCCGGAACTCCTTCCACCATACTGTCATTAATGCAGCATGGCCTTCTATGATCAGTCATTTAATGCGACGTGATTATCTGGTGAACCTATTTAATGTGGCGTGGTCTCCTAACATTGTTGAGTTGTCTGGTCTCTTTTCATTGGCATCTTCTTCTTCTTTCCTCCGACTTAGTTTCCCGCACTTCTTTTGCAATGTCTCATCTTAATGCGAGCGGTTATATCCGACATACACAAGTTATGGGTCGATTTTGAACCACTGGAAAATTCCCGTCAGTTTGAGCCAAGCTGCCTTATACTTCCCTGGGTATGGGAGGCATGCTGGATGTTGGGCCTAGGCCGGGTTGAGGCCCTAGACGAAAATCCCCCCAACAATTGCCATCGAAAAAACTAAGAGAATTATATAAATAGAAGTGTAAAAACATGATTCATTTACTATTAGGATTTATGTAATGTACAATCACTTTTACATTTTAAATTATTCCATCATACAGTCACTTATGCTATATACAGCCACCCATCTCACTTTGGTTTAGAAAATTATTTCAACCACATCAAATCCCCATCATACTAAACTTGTTATCCAAAGGGTGAAAAATTTTTACCCTTTTAAATTCATTGCTATATATATGTATATATATTTCTCATTTATATCTTTAAGGAACCATTCATAGTTGATAAAAGGATTGTTAACTTAGAGATTATTCATGAAGATTAGTATGCTAATGCTTGCAATGTTAAGATTGATTAATCTTAATTCGTCACCCTTCAGTCGTGTTGAAAAATAAATGCTCTAATGTATTGGTAGGTAATAAATAATATGCCTATATTAAGGGGAAAAAAAAAGCAACTAGTAAATTTGCATTTAATTTGGAGCGTCTATAATTACAACAAACTTGTTTCTAACTTTTCACGATCATTCTCATCTCATCTAATCATTATATAAATTTCAAATTCTCACACAAAATAAAATTAAAAAATCCACTTTTTTAAATCTAAAAAAAAATAATAATATTAAAAAAAATATTCTAATAATATTTTATTCAACTTTCAACTTATATCTGAATGCGTCTCATCTTATCTGCGAAAATAAACAATATTTATTTTTCTTTCCAAGACATTTCACCAAATTACATGCATCTATATACACACGTATATATATATTAGGACATGATCAACATGTAAAGTACATTTGTCTAATTGAGTGAAATGATTATTTAAAAAATAATAATATATCTTCATTTTCAATTAACAATATAGTAAATAATTATATCAAATTCCATTAAAGTATACAGTAAAGATCTTATTTAAAAAAACACACTAATCCATTCAAACAATTTTTAATTTGTTATTATCATTATTGCTGAATTTAGTTGTAGTAGAATAATAGTTAATAATATAACTTAAATAAAACTATTACTTATCCAAATACAAATATTGAGGCTTAGGACAAGGCCTACAATTGAATAAAACTAACTTAAAACAAGTCCAATAAAAATAAAGCTCACGTGAGTCTATTCCAATATAAAATAACTTATTAATTTTGTAAAAACTTAAACTCATCAAAGAAATTAAGCCCATATAAACCATTAGTCTAGAAACAATTCAGCCATGTCTTAAACATTGAGGGGTATATATGTAATAATAACAAAATAATCATTCATTAAATTCTACAAAGAAGCTACACGTCAAATGGTTAAGAATCTTAAGGGCCTTTTGGTAAAATAGGACTTAAAGAAAAAACAAGAAAAACTAACGGGAAAAAAAAAAGAAAAATTATTATTTACAGTTAGATAGCCACTTATTATAATAGAATAGATATGAATGATGACATGTAAACTCAAATTTTTATAATATATTTTACAATTGAAATAATGTTAATATAATCACATTATAGAAAAATATTCATATTTTTTAAAATTTTGCATGAGACCTATAAATGATGTAGGGTTAGCTGAATGAATGAGATGGATACATAGGATGATCCAAATGGTTTTGTTTTAAGGGTTTCTTTTTTTTAAAAGAAAAATATATAACAAGCATTTGCATGATTTTGGTCTCTTGGGGTTACAATATATGTCATTTTTCAGATTTACAAATCGCACACCAACTGTTAAGTCACTCGACCTTTCAACATTTACATTATAATAAAAATATATTAAATATAACTAATAGAGTCGGAATCAGTAGTGAAAATCTTGTTCAACTTTAAACTCGGACTCCAACTCCGAACTTCAAGTTTTTCAATGAAGTTAGAATTATTGTTAAAGACGTGTCTCACAGGCCAATTTGTAATCGTTCACCAAAAATCATCAAGGAGGCTGGTGGGGCTTCATCTGAAAATACTCTGATGCTTAAGTCAGTGAAAGGAAACAACAGTCCAATTATTCTTCTCAATTATCAAAGATTACCTAGTATATATAGACCTGCTCGCGATACTTATCTTATCTAAGATTTATCGGTGCGGATCATTACTTGATATTTTGAACAATCATGTTACTTCCCGGTGTCGTTATCCTTCCTTAAAAGATGGCGAGAGGCACATCTTCTCTTAGACTCTTCTTACTTATCCCATTGTGGCCCCTGGATCTGCCCTCTGGGCTTTTGTAATATAATGGGCCTCTTTCGGTGTCTCGGGCCCTTTGGTCCGAATATTCCCTCCAGCTACCCCACCAATTCCCTTCGCCTTTTGGCAGAGGGAATTTATATTGATCAGCTTTGCTGCAGTAGGAGTGCTGAGTGTCTCCACACGGGCCTTCTCTTTGCCTTTAATTCTCATGCACATGTGTCACTTCTTGCTTCCTCTTTGTGTATGGGCCTTGGTACACGGAGGGCGAATGGTCATGGGCATAAGCCCATATTATCCACGACCCTCAGGTGCCCGCTGGCCCACCGTACCTCTTTTTCTTCGCCGTTTGTACCATTTTTTTTAAATACCGAGGATTGCCCATCATTTCTCGCTGCTATTGGCAGAAAAAGTGGAGGGTTTTCTTGTGATGGTTATACTTCATTTCCAGTGCCGAAGTACACTTTCTTTATCTGTTGGCATTCTACATTCTGCCTTTCTTCAAATACCCCCTCTTCTGTCCTCCCTCATTCCTTTCTCTGTTGCTTTTTCAACTTTCCGAATCTCTTTCTTGCCTTCGTTCTTTGTATGTTCTGATCCTTTGTATTGTTTTACTTCTATTAATTTCAATGGCCCATTCTGGTGAAGGTGAGGTTTCTGAGAATCCATTCGAAGTTCCTGAGGGGATGAATTTTGCTGGGCACCGATGGCATTTGGGTATCCGAGAAAATCATTTTGCCAAGATTCGGGAAGAATTTCGTATTCCTGAAACCGTTATCTTGGTGGCTCTCGAGTCTGGATGCTATGACGACAAGAGTTTTGCTGGTAAAGTGGTTATCACCGTCCCCCTCCTGCAACATGGGTTGAGGCTCCCTTTCTGCCGTCCTCTTCGTGACATTCTAGACCTCCTTAACATAACTCCTGATCAACTACACCCTTTTGCATCGAGGGTATATCTTTGTGCTTGTATTGTCTTCCGTATGGTTCTGGAACCTCTCGGCGACCCTTACCCTGACCTGACTGGTAGAGAATTTTTGGCATTTTATAACGTGAGGGAGGCTGCCAAGGGTAATGTGGTTAGCTTCCACAAGAAGGATAACGGGTAGACGCTGGCTCGGTTTGAGACTCTCTATTCCAATGCTAAGGCGCGGACATCCAAGTTCTTTTTTGTCACTAGTCAAGGTTGGCAGTTCCCTGCCTCAGAAGATGTCTTTCAGGACTTTCCAGTTAAATCAATCTGGTGCCCCATTCCTGACGAAAAGAAATTGTGGCTCAAAATGGAACCTTTGTCACACCGTGAACTGGCTTAGATTGAGACTGTCTGTTCCTAGGCTGAGGCTAATCCTGAAGAGCTTCACACTGATCTCTTGCTGACCTCCACCCACATTGATCGATTCTTGATGTCTTCCAACTGATCTTATTTTCAAGGGCATGACTTTATGATCTCGGCCTCCACTCCTCCTCCCATGCCGAAGCCCTCTGAGAAAACTTTGAAGCGTGATCTCTTTGAAGAAAAGAAATCTCGTTCAGAAAAGAGGAAGCTGCTGAGAAAAGAAAGAAAATGAGCAAGAAAAAGAACGACAATGGCGGCCAACAAAATGGGCCTGTTCTGGAGACTCTTCTCCCCTTCCTCCTCCTCAAAAGGAAACCCTGGCACCATCTGAGGGCGTCCAGGACCAGACGCCTCAGGAGGATGTACAATCTCAGATGCCCACTCAGCTGGCCATCCCCGAGCCCCCGTTGCCTTGGCCGGAGGATACCGCCTTATTCTCGAGGGGCGAGCTCGGCCAAATTTCTACCCTACCAACTACCACTGTTCCTCTCTCTCCACGAGCGTCCTCATCGCCACCGTGTCCTAGTGGCCTTAGGGACATTGAGGTTTTAGCCGACTTGGCCCTTTTTGACCTGGTTGCCTTCCTTCAAGTTGGGTTTAGTTCACAGGAGCATTCCACAGCCTCCGTTCCCCCGTTTGAGTTTCCTGTCCTGGAAGGGCGAGTGAGGCAGGTCGAGCTAGACGCCGTAGTTGTGGCCCACCCTAAACCTTGACTCTGTTACCGAGGTGAGGGCTTGTTCGCCCCCTCCTTCTGGTGGTGCCCACGAAGAGGCGGCCCACGTTTTGCCAATAGGTAGCCAAGAGGAGGCATCGGACGCCTTGCCTACAAGTAGGGCGGAAGGGCCTCTCCACCCCATGAGGCTAAGCAGATTGACACAACAAAGGATGCTTCTCCACGCCCGATTGAAACATGCGGTGAGATTGGTTCACAGCAAACCACCCCATAGAGTCTACTAGCTACAATCTATGGGGGAAGAACCCCCTCGCCAATTGGCAGCGGGGCAGGACTTTCTCTCCCTTCCCTTCATGCCTCTTCTTTTTTTTTTGGGGGGGGGGGGGGGGGACACTAACTCCGTCATTGAGGAGGAGTGGGAGAATTTCCTGCGGGAAGATGCCAGCATTCGTGAGGTCGATCTGGCTTTCCCGCCACTCCCTCTGCCCCCAGTGTGCTTGGGGGATTCATCTGGAAGGAGAGTGGCTTCCTTTGCGAGGCCTGTTGAAGCCTTACCTTTAAGCCCTGGTGAGATTGTTGGGGGGTCGCTAGTGGTGGATGTTCCTCATCAGCTGTTAGCTCCCAAGCTGAGTCCATTACCCAGATGGACACTCGTTTGAGAGGCTAGCTCTCTGAGGTACTACACAGCCCGTCACATTTTTATATACTCCTTTCATTTTTTAGCCTTTTTTCAAATTAGTTGTTTGTTTTCCTTCTTGCAGGGCATCAATGACTTAGCTACGTTGATAGTGGCAGATCGTGCCCGACTTGAGGAGGAGGTCAAGGAGCGGCGCAAGCTATGCTATATAGCTAGGCGTGCCTCTGAGAAGTGGCGGGTTGACAGGGCTGAACAAGCAGTTTTAGCCGAGGAGAAGCATGTGCAGGAAATCCTACTAAAGCAGGCTGAAGGTTACTCTTACTCTTTGAAGGGTGACCTTGATATACGTGAGGCTGAACTTCTCGAGCTGTGTGAGGTTGTCCGCCTAGCAAACGTGGTCAAGGCTAAGGATGACTTTACCCTGACCTTCCTTCTGAAGGGGATTCAGCCAAGCTGCAGCTTTCAGAGGCTTAGAAAAACTTTGAGGCTGAGTGCTCACGCTTGAATTTTGAGCTTGCTGCCCATGATGGGATGCTGACTTCTCTCCAGGGAGACCTGGCCTCTTCTCAAGAGGGTCGAAATGAGGCAAACTCGACTCTTGGGGTTAGTGAATAGAGGATTGCAGGGAAGACAGTGAGCTAACTACTGCTCAGGAGGAAATTGCGCGACTTCATGCCTAGTTGGCTCGTGTCCCTGCAACAAGGGATTGGGCCTTTACTTATGGTCATGGTCGTGGTATTCTGAAATTGAGGAACCATCTCCTAGCTATGCCAGCCACCAATCTTGGGCTTCTTGAGCGGGATTTGTTCCATCTCGAGGAAAGCGCCTGCCACGAGGTTGACGAGTTTAGGCGAAAGGAGATACCTGACGCTTTCATAAATGTGCCCCAGGCGTTTCCGCCTGATGATGCCCTTTAACTTGTATCTTCTTCTTTTTGTATTTCTGTATTTTGCACATTCGTGATAATGGATTTTCTTTTGTTTTGATGAATGTCAATTAATTTTGCCATTGCATGCTTTAATTTTACTGTTGCGCACTTTTGTTCTTGGTCTTTTATTTGTGGTTGGGCAGTTTTACCGTTGTTGCCCTCAGTTTGTTAGGTTGTTTACGGTTAGTGGGTCCTGAGGACCCGTGCGCTAACCTTCATGGTACCGTAAGCTAGTTGCTTTCGGTGTTTGGAGTTGGCATGGTCTGAGGACCTGCATGCCTTTTTTTCATGGCACCGCAAGCTGCTAAGGCTTGCCTCTGGTGTTTAGGGTTGGTATGGTCTGAGGACCTACGCGCTCTTTTTTCATGGCACCGCAAGCTGCTAAGGCTTGCCTCTGGTGTTTAGGGTCGGCGTGGTCTAAAGACGTAGGCACTCTTTTTTCATGGCACCGCAAGCTGCTAAGGCTTGCTGTTTAGGGTCGACGTGGTCTGAGAACCTACGCGCCCTTTTTTCTTAGCACCACAAGCTGCTAAGGCTTGCCTTTGGTGTTTAAGGTCGGCGTGGTTTGAGGACCTACGTGCCCTTTTTTCATGGCATCGTAAGCTGCTAAGGCTTGCCTTTGGTGTTTAAGGTCAGCGTGGTTTGAGGACCTACGCGCCATTTTTTCATGGCATCATAATCTGCTAAGACTTTTCTTTAGTGTTTAGGGTCGACGTGGTTTGAGGAATTACACGCCGTTTTTTCATGATACCGCAAGCTGCTAAAGCTTGCCTTTAGTGTTTAGGGTTAAAGTGGTCTGAGGACCTACGTGCCCTTTTTTATGGCACCGCAAGCTGCTAAGACTTGCCTTTGGTGTTTATGGTCGAAGTGGTCTGGAGACCTACGCGCCCTTTTTTCATGGCAGCTTGCTTTTGGTGTTTAGGGTCGGCGTGATCTGAGGACCTACGCGCCTATTTTTCATGGCCTGCATTGGATCGATATTATCCCATGGGAACTCTTTTCATTGTAAAGAAACTATAATAAAGCACACTATGCTCATAAATAGTGATAATGCAAATTTTGGCAAAATGTAAAGAAAAAGGGGAACACTACAAAAGTGACTGATAAAATTTTTTTAGGTACTCTGCGTTCCATGGGTGTGGCAATTCTTTGCCTTGGCTGTCTTTTAACCAATATGATCTAGGTCTCTTGTTGGCCACTACTATGTAAGGACATTTCCATCGCGGTTCCATTTTCCCTTCGCCTTGGGTAGTCATCCCTCTCTTCTTTAAGACCAGGTCGCCCACTTTAAAGATTCTGAGCCTTACCCTTTTATTGAAATATTGCTCGGCTCTTGTCTTTTCCTACAGCATCCGAGTTTCTGCCATCTCCCTTTCTTCCTCTAGTAAGTCGAGGTATTCCTCTATTTTTTTATCGGTGCTTGAAAAATGGCTCGTTCTGTAGGTTGGTAACCCTATTTCCACTAGGGCAACCGCCTCACATCCGTACGCCAGCGTAAATGGAGATTCTTCCGTTGGAGTTTTTGCTGTACTTATGTACGCCCAAAGTATACCTGGAAACTCATCTACCCAGTCCCTTTTTTTCTCCACGACCTTTTTCTTAATGATTGAGAGTAACACCTTGTTTGTTGCTTCAGCTTGACCATTTGCTTGGAGATGGCATGGGGAGAAGTACTTTGCCTTGATCTTCAACTCAGCGCACCACTCCTTGTAGTAATCTGAGTCGAATTGGCACCCATTATCCGTTATAATACTTTGGGGGATTCCAAACCTGCAGATAATATTTTTCCATAAGAACTTTGTAGCAGTCTTGCTAGTGATGGTTGCCAATGATTCCGCTTCTGCCCACTTTGTGAAATAATCCACTACGACTATCATATATTTAACTCCCCCTTTTCCTGGTGGAAAGGGTCCCACCAAATTGGGCCATGGCGAAGGGCCAAGGCGCTGTTACAGATGTTAACCCCTCAGGGGGGGCGTGTGGTACTAGTTCATAAGTTTGGCATTTGACACACTTCTTGCTGAATTCTTGTGCGTCCCTTAAAGCATTGGGCCAATAATACCTCGCCCGGACCACTTTCCTAGCTAAAGTTCTTCTGCCGGAATGATTCTCACATATCTCCTCGTGTATCTCTGCTAGGACGTACTATGCTTCTTGTGTGGAGATGCACCGTAGTAAGGGGGTTGAGAATCCCCTTTTGCAAAGAACTCTCTCGATGAGCTAGAATCTAGTCGTCTTTTTCTTCACCCTCCTGGCCTCATCTTTTGTTTCTGGCAATTTTCCTTCTTCTAAGTATTCCACAATCTTGTTCGCCCATTTTGGAGTGTTAGATCCCAAGACGTCTACTTCGATGCCAACGACTGGGACTTCGACGACCCTCCTTCTACTTGCCACGGTAGAGGTACATCTTCTATCCCTGATGCCGCCCGTGCTAGCTTGTCTGCGACCTCATTGTTTGCCCTCGGTATCTGAGTTATGGTGAAATACGAGAAAATGTCATGAATTTCCCAGACTTTTGCTAGATATTTTTTTTAATTTTTCGCCTTTCGTAGCATATAGGCCCAACACTTGATTTACAACCACTTGCGAGTCCAACCTGGCTTCTATCTCAGTTACCCCCATTCGTGCGGCCATAGACAATCTTGCTATCAGTGCTTCGTACTCTGTTTCGTTATTTGTTACTTTGAATGCCAGCGTCGCCATGTAGTGTCGTCCTTGTCCGTCAGGACTCAATAAATGCACTCATAGGCCTCCACCTTCTCGGCAAGATAAGCTATCTATGAATAGTATCCACAGCTTTTTCGATGGTTCTATCATTTTTTTTTGGGATAATCCTGAGAATTCTGCCACAAAATCTACTAGCGCTTGCCCTTTGACAGCCTTCCTTGGCTCGTACTCCAAATCAAACTCACTCAGCTCAATCGACCAACCTATCAATCGGCCTGTGCTATCCGGTTTTTTCAGGACTTTTGCTAGAGGGGTCTCCGTGAGTACTCTTATTATGTGGGCTTGAAGTAAGGTCAGAGCTTTTTGGCCGCCATTACTAGAGCGAAAGCCAACGGTTCAATACGAGGGTATCTTGCTTCAGCCCCTCTGAGTGCTCAACTTACGTAATATATATCGGATGCTGGGCGGCCTCCTCCTCCTTTACTAGGACGGCGGATACAACATGCAGGGAAACTGCTAAATATGCATAAAGTACGTCACCCTACTTTGGTCGTTTCAATAGGGGTGGGCTGGCCAAATATACTTTTAATTTGTCGAATGCCTCGTCACATTGTTCATTTCAAGGATGTACCTTCTGCAATACTTAGAAAAAAGGGAGGCACTTATCTGTTGATCTAGCTATGAATCTTCCCAAGGTGGCCACTCTACCCGCCAACCGTTGGGTCTCGTTCAGGTTCTTCGGCGGCTTCATGTTGAGAATGGCTTTTATCTTATCTGGAGAAGCCTCGATTCCCCTCTCGGATACAATGAAGCCCAGGAATTTTCCCGACTAGACCTCGAAAGCACACTTTGCTAGGTTCAACCTCATTTTATAGTGGCGTAAGATCTCAAACGCTGTTCGCAAATCTGTAAGGTGTTGGGCAGGTGCCTTACTCTTTATCAACAAGTCATCCACATATACCTCCATAGATCTCTCAATATATTCCTTGAACATTCGATTTACCAGCCTTTGGTAGGTTGCCCTTGCATTCTTCAAACCAAAAGGCATACCTTGGTAACAATACAACCCTCGGTCTGTGATGAATGAGGTTTTCTCCTCATCCACCACATTCATTCGTATTTGGTTGTAACCTGAGTATGCGTCCATGAAGCTTAACATATGATTCCCCGCTGTTGCGTCTACAATGACGTCAATGCATTGTAATGGGAAGCTGTCCTTGGGACAAGCTTTGTTTAGATCTGTGAAATCTACGCATATCCTTCATTTCCTATTCACCTTTTTTACCATAACTACGCTGGATAACCACTCAGGATAATGGACTTCCCTGATGAAACCAATTGTGAGCAATCTTTTCACTTCTTCGTTAATAGCGGCATACTTTTCTGTACTGAATGATCTCAATTTCTATCGTACTGCTTTGTGTGTTGGGTCTACGCCCAAGCAATGTTCGATGACATCATTATCTATACCAGGCATCTCTTCGTGGCTCCATGCAAAGATATCCCTGTGCTCTATCAGCAGCTGTTTCAGGGCTTCCCTATCCGCCGATGGGACCTGTGTCCCAATTCGTGTGGTGGTCTCAGGGCAGTTGGCATATAATGTCACAAGCTCCAATGGTTCATTGACTTCGGCATGTTGCTAGCTTTGGTCATCCCTGACCTCAATATCTTCCTCAAAAGCCAGTGCCGTAGGTGGGGGATGGGGTGGCGAGGCTTCATTCTTCTCTTCCACAATACAGACCTCGCTTTTGACCTTTTGCAATTCCTGTACGTAGCATTCCCGTGCTAGAGCCTGTTCACCTCTTGCCTCACCTACCCCTTATCGGTTGGGAACTTCTTCTTGAGATGGTAGATGGACGTTATCGCCCTAAGGTGGTTAAGTGTTGGTCTCCCCAATATAGCATTGTAAGAAGAGGGAGCTTTTACTACTAAGAAATCTGTCATGGTGATCGCCGTCTGTGTTCCAGTTCCTGCTGTTATTGGGAGGATGAGCGCCCCTACGGGCTGGATGGTATCTCCCGAGAAACCCTTTAATGGCATCGGGGAGAGTCTCAACTTGTTGACTTCGATGCCTATTTTTACAAATGCCTCCCAAAATAGTATATCAGCAGAGCTACCGTTGTCTACCAGCACCTGCCTGGTCGTATAGTTGGCTATCAAGAGGGTGATTACTGAGGCGTCGTCATGCGGATACAGCACTCCTTGTCTATCTGCCTCTTCGAAAGATATCACCATTCATTCGTTGCTAAGTTTTGGAAGCTTGTGCTCCCTGCCTACTAAAAACACCTTTTTCATATCTTGCTTTTCGTGCATATGCCTTCCGATTGGACACTGAAATACCGCCCCCAGCAAAGCCTCCTGCTATGGTTCTTATATCTCCAATGAGCGCGCTGTTCCCGTTACCTCTTTGGGGGGCTCTATTCGCCCCATTTTGGCAGTTCTTGTCTTGACGCCTTTTTTCTTAACTTTGACTCCGCCAGGTTTCCTGTCTAGACTCTTGGCGCCTTCTCGACCTCGACTGTTCTACGACCATTCGTTCTAACTCACCGGTCTCTGCTAATTTCGCTACTCTTTTCTTCATGGTCATGCAGTCTTCAGTCCAGTGTGAGCTTGTTTGGTGATATTTGCAGTATCGACTGCCCGTCCTGGTAGGGCGACGGTCTCCTCTTTCCTTCCCTTCCTCTCGAATGCCTAGATTATTGTGTATCAGCCTAGGACTATTATCTGAGCGCCTCTCCCGCGCTCTTTCTCGCCTACTTGCCTTGGCTCTTTTGTCAACCTGCCCGTTTCTTCGCTCGGTCCCCCTATCTTCCTTATCAGGATCCACTAATGCTTGCAGGGTGCCTTCCGCATTAACAAAGTTATCAGCCATGTCCATAAATTCTCTGAGGGTGGAAGGAGTCATTCGGGCCAACTCCACCATAAAAGGACTGCGTGGCCATACTCCTCCCAAAAGGGCGGCCAGAGTGATCTTTTCATCTTGGCCATCCGTTGTCAAGCGTTTCTTGTTGAAACGAGCCAGGTAGGCCTTCAAATTCTCATCCTCCTTTTGTTTGACAATCAGTAGGTAGGCAACTGGGTGCCTACGCCTCCTGCTAGGCATGAATTGGGTTAAGAACTGTTTTGCCAACTTTTTGAAGCTGTCTATTGATTTTGGCTTGAGAGTCCCAAACCATCCCCTAGCTGTCCCTTTTAAAGTCAAATGGAAAGCCCGGCACGCAATATCTCTAGGGAAACCATAGAGCGTGATATGAGTTTTAAAGTTCTCCAGATGATCTACTGGGTCTTTTGACCCATCATACATATCTACTTGAGGAACCTTGAATTTTGGCGGGAGCCGCATGGCCATAATCCGTGTGTTGTATGGTAGATCTATCTGATACAGCAGGCTTTCTACTGAGGAAAAGCCCCCAATCTTTTTCACCATCTCCTCATATTTTCCCGCTAGGTCCTTCAACTCGTCATGCATTCTTTCTTTTTCTGCCCGCCCTGTATCCGCTTCGGTATTGCAATGTGCCTTTCCCTCACCCTGCTCACTGTGAGTCGGCGCATCGATATTATTAGAGTTGGCATTCTTCTGTCTCAAGTCCTTGTTCTCTTTTTGCAAGATTTCCATAGCTTCCAAGGCCTTTCTTAATCTTTCATCTGCTTCTGCTAGGTGTGCTTCCATTGATGGCTGCAATGCATCCATCGCTCGACTTGCTACTAAGTGTGTTACAATTGGCATGCGAGAACCATGCTAAATCACCTAGATCCCACAGACGGCGCCAACTGTTAAAGACGTGTCTCACAGGCAAATTTGCAACCGTTCACCAAAAATCATCAAGGAGGCTGGTGAAGCTTCACCTGAAAACACTCCGATGCTTAAGTCAGTGAAAGAAACAACAGTCCAATTATTCTTCTCAATTTTCAAAAATTACCTGGTATATATAGACCTGCTCGCAATACTTATCTTATTTAGGATTTATCGGTGCGGATCATTACTTGATATTTCGAACAATCATGTTACTTCTCAGTGTCGTTATCCTTCCGTAAAAGATGGCGAGAGGCACATCTTCTCTTGGAATCTTCTTACTTATCCAATTGCGATCCTGAATCTGCCCTCCGAAATTTTGTAATATAATGGGCCTCTTTCGGTGTCTCGGGCCTTTTGGTCCGAATAGTCCTTCCAATTATAATGAATATTCGACAAAATAAATAGTATTACATACAGTCGTAGAATGTATAAGTGTCGTGCAATTATTTTAAAAAAGAGTGAGATTTATTATTAAAAAATTAATTTATTTTCATATAAATTATATATTTTTTTATTTTTTTCAAAATAATTACGTAAATTTACATAATCACGATTACAACTTTATTTCTTTTCGATTAATATTCTCCTGTACAATTTAGGAAAAATATTAATTATTGAATTTCGTTCCATACATTGTAATTTAATTCCAAAATTCTGCATCTCTGATCATTATTTATAAATTAAGTTCACCAGCAAATATAAAGGTCAAAATAATGACTACTAATTAAATTATTAAGAAATGTTTTAATTAAGAAGATTAATAAATTTATAAAGTAATTAAATTTGACGCATATACACAAGATTATTCCTCGAGATGCGTAACTTACGCAGCCAAACCCAGATTCCACGTGCATTTCAATCACCAGATACTTGTCTCCCTTAAACGAAATGACTACTATGACACTGTTGATTCTATCCAATAGGCTGCAATAGCCTCACTTTCATCAAATCTTGAAGGGTAGTTTGGACATTAAACAGTGTTATAATTGAAGGCACCGCAATCGACATCACGGGATCTGTTGTACCTTTTTTGTATTCGGAAAGCTACAGAACTGACAAAAAATAGAAAAAACAACGTCGTTTTGTCGGTTTGCGTTAGCCAATCCAATCAACGTCACGTGTTTTGGGCCTGGGAGTCAGTGAAAAGGAGGTTGGAACGGTCCAAATTTCCAATAATGGTAGTGTCGGATCCAAATCCGGGTCGGGTCGGGTGATCTCGATTTTAAAAAATATAAATAGTTTAGCTATGAAAAAAAATCATAAAAATAAATTTATAATATGATGTGACTTAACGTGATATATTAAATAATAAATTTTTTTATTATAAATTAAATCTAAAATAAGGCATTATATATTAATTTGTAAATTTATTTTTATAAAATATCTTTGTGGCTATATCACATCTTTTTTTTTTTTAAGTCAAGGATATAAGATTATATTAGAGATGTTATTCATTGGAAAATATTTTAGCCACCAATGAATTATATAAAAGTAAACCCACAAACTGATGTGACTGGATGTAGTATTTTAGATTGTAAAATTACTTTTATTATAAAATAAATCTAATAGATTCCATGAAGTCACATCAGTTTGTGAATTTACTTTATGTAATCTCTTTGTGTCTGTAGCAATTCTCTTATTTTTTGTGATTTTAGACTTTAATCATTTGTCATTATTTAAGTAGCATAAAAAATATTAAAATTATTTTTAACTTCTCAATAAATTATCTGACTTAAAAACTATAAATTATGAAAGCATTATGATTAAAATCCAATAAATATCATCTTCATATTTTATTTTTCTCTAACTAAATATTATGAAAGGATTGTGATTAAATATATATTTTTTTTAAGTTTGTAAAATTTGTATTTGGATAATAATTAGGTAACGATTAGATAAAAAAATTAAAAGTTCAAAATTAAAAAAAAAAATTATGTTTGAGAATAAAATTATAAGACGTTTTGAGTATTTTTTACCTGTCCAAACATGCCCTAAATATACCATATGAATTCTTCTTATGGTAATTCTTTAAAGAAAGTTATGTTTTGAAATGAAATTTAGAAAAAAAAAAAAAAAAAAAAAAAAAAAAAAAAAAAAAAAAGAAAGAAAACCAACAATGGAGTAGAAGATTTTCTCTCATTAGATTAGGCTAATAGGGATGTCTCCCGTCACTTTTGTAGTAAGAAGATTCGCCTCGTCACTACAAGCAGTGGTCGCACGTGATTATTCAGATGATATCCTACTCTTCCATTGTCAAGCTGTCATTTTTGTTATTGTCACTGTTCTCAAAATGATCTATCGTCGCCCACCCATTGGAGTACTCACCTCCTCCCGATCTATCATTCCATGTAGCCATGCATGCATTATTCATTTTCCTCTGGTATTTGAGGCTCACGCACCTCCTCATATATATTTCATGCATGCATGAGCCCAATGCAGTATACTGCCATTATGCAGCTCGCGATGTTTTAGGATTTCTTCATCCTCTGGCTAATATCTCTCCATCCTGATCTCTACTCTTAGATTTATCGGCATAATTTTGTCTTTTTATATTATTTTGTCTTTATTTTTCCTGGTTATTTTTGGCGTTTTAGAAGTTTTAGAGCCTTATAGATCATTTGTCGCCATCCATCACCCGCGTACACGTACATCCTGCCATGCAGAAGTAGTCTCCTACCTAGCATTCAAAACCCACCACCTCCATAGATGAGATTTCATTTTAACAAGTGCATGCATGCTGGACATCATGCGCTGCTACTGGTGGGCATGTTCACTGCACGCTAGCTACCAATCTCCGGTCTCGGTCTATACTCTGCTACCTTTTGAATGGTACTAATTCCCAGGAGCTAGCTAGCTTCATTCTCTCCTCTTTCCAAGATTAATGGGTGTTCAATACCATATACTCCAACTAGGATCTTCTAGAACTCTCTTCGTGACAATTTCTTGGCAGCTTCGTGATTATATCAAGAAATATGGAACCAATTTTTTTTTTAGCAATTTCCCCCTTATGTTATTTTTTATTTCCTCATTAGTCCTCCCTCGTCCATTGTATTATCTATTAATTTAATCAAATTATTAACTACTAAAAAAAAAAAAGAATTATTGCCAAAAAGTAGCTTTCTTGTGCCTTCTTCAATTGAGCCCATATCTTGTTTGGGCCAAAACAAAATCGGCTGATTTACGTACATACAAACTCTTTTGGGCTGAACGAAGATATGTCTTCACTCTTCAGGCTTTATATGCCCTTTAATTTTATTTTTTTTTTCTTTTTTGGGTCTAAGGTGCCACTTAAATAATGAGTTGAGATGAAAAATAAAAATAAAATAAAATATTATTAAAATATTATTTTAATATTATTATTGTTTTGAGATTTGAAAAACTTAATTTGTTTATTATATTTTGTGTGAGAATTTGAGAAATTTGTAATAAGGAGATGAGATGAGATAAAACATTTTTACTATCCAAACATGGACTTAATCTTTGTTTTTCTGTTTTTTTTTTTGGGTCATTTTTGTGGACATTTCATTTTTCTCTCTTTACAACAACAACTCATCATTTTATCCAGACCGGCTTGTTTCGATTTGGTCCTGGCGAACGGGTTAATATTGTCCAGTTTAATTTTATCCAGTTCAGTGATGTTTCTTGTATGGATTGGTCTTGTTTCGGTTCGCCTCACAATTATCAAGAATGATATCCGGGGTGTGTTTGTTCAGATCAATGCAATCTTCCGATTACAGTCT
The DNA here is from genome assembly GCF_018687715.1 of Carya illinoinensis. NCBI lineage: Eukaryota > Viridiplantae > Streptophyta > Magnoliopsida > Fagales > Juglandaceae > Carya > Carya illinoinensis. The sequence continues at coordinate 25,306,819 of NC_056767.1, forward strand.
TGATTAAGAATGGAAAATGATACGCATACAACTATTTTCACAATATTTGTGAAAACAAGCCCTTTTCGTTGTTGTTTCTCAATGACTGGTGCAATATGAGATTTGCTTGAAACTTAAGAACTAGGTCTCGTTTGCATGGATGAGATCAGCCCACAAAACAACTAGGCTCGTTTGGATGTTTTTCACTTTTTGGGCGCTTAAGAGTTTCATGAAGAGGAAAATGATGTGTCTTTCAGACCAAGCCCACCTAGAGACTCAAGACCCTTTAATATCATAATACTTTGGCAAAAGAGGTGGGAAGTAACAAAAACCATCGTGCATTTGCCGCATGAGATACGCCCAAGATTTTTGTCTACAAATGTGGGGGAGGGGCAGAAGAGAGTAATGCCAAATTATTCTGCGCAGCCCAATTAGATACATTTGCGGGCCCATGCTCCCCCAGTATTTATGAGGGAAAGAGGAAGACCCTTGAAGTGTGGCCCACACACACGGCCAGGGGGAAAGAAAAGGGAGGGGGGGATAAGAATAGAACAGGAGCAGTTAGCCGAAAAGAAAGACAACCAGAAGTGGACAGAATCAATAAGATTTACAATAATTTACTTTTTTTCTTTTACTACTACTTCTCGTGATGTTTAGATAGGATGCTGTTTCTTTTGTTGGGTATCTCATGCCATTTGTTTTGTTTTGTAATTCTTCGTTTATGAATAAGGCAATTTTCTTTTTATCATCCCTCTAAAAGACTCATTTTATTACATTAATTGGCAGTTGTTTGCATTGATTGAAACTTGATCAATCCTGTTCATTACCGCACTTGTTGAAATATTTCGGGTACCCCAAATCCTATTCATTACAGTGGTGTAAACCCAGATGTGGATTCGGGTACTCGATTATATCCGGATCTACATCGAGTTTTTAATATTGCTCAAATATTTGCCCGATTTAACTTGGTTATAATCAGATGGGTATCCAGTTATAAAAATCTGGATATTTGAATAATAACTTAATACTTGGATTTGTGTAAAAATCATTTTAAAGATGAGGTTTACAAACATATATAAAACGACGTCATTTTAGACAGAATTGTTTTAAAATGTGAAATTTAGCTGCCAATACTTGCATTATTTAACTGTGTCTGCTTCTAGATAGGAGTAGTAGATACAAAATCCGGATACATGCCCAAATGAATCAGGTTTTCTAAATTCCGGACCGGACTGGACCAAAAAATAAATTAGCCTAGATGCACACCTTTACAAAAAAAAATGTCATGTGAAGCACACATCATGCACATCAGATTATACAGTCATAAGCATTAATTGTACTAGGTGATATTTCTGGCCAAAGCTGCTTCCTATGTGGGTGTCAATGGATTCACATGATTAACCTAATTTCAGTTGGATCTCTTTGTTTGCCTGTCATTATTTATCCCATTTCCGCACGCTTCATAATGAAAAAGAACATATTTCCAATTGATAATTGAACTACCTTTTCTGGGGTGCATTATTATTGTAATACTGTATATATATCATATTTATATCAGTGGAAAGCTAATACCATCTAGGCGGCCTGATCATAAATAGTTCATGTCATGGAGATATTGGGGTGCAAAATGTTTCAGACAGGACAAGCAAAAGGTAATTAGGAACACCCACAGTGAGGATTTCAATGCGCACGATTTAGCAAAACAAGTGATCGCATGCATCATATCCTCTCCTTATAAGGAAATTAGGGTTAATTCCCATCTCATTGCCTTAGTTATAATTACTTGTTTGTTTCACATTACCGACCTCCTGAATTATGTTGTCGAACTCTAGCGGATCGAAATCATCTAGAGTTCAACTTGTTTAGAGTGGTCGGTAGAGATAATGAGTTTTACAATATTTATTATTGTCTACGTACGCGAATCTCTTGGAAAATCTTTAACGTTGATGGTGTTTATAAGATTTCCCGGCCCTTCATAAAACAGAAATAAATAAATAAATATTTAAGTTTTATTGTTAATCACATCCTCTTAGTACTACTAGAATTTAGAAGAAGAAAGCAAGAAGAAAAAGGGAACATAAAAAAACATCATTATGTATGTACCATTAATTATGAAACTCATGTCTATTTTGAGGGTTGGTAAGCAACGGGCAGATCAGAAGTTAGTGGTGTAATTATTCTTGTTAAGGTCACTAATTGATCACTTTATTACCAAACCGACAATTAAACAAAGAAAACTATAGTATATATAGAAAAATTCATAGAATTAGAGAAAAAGAGTTATATATATGAATTAACATTAACATATTACTTTACCGTCCAAAAAGAAAGGACGATCAAGATTCCTGTAAGTTCTTATTTAAATTCAATGACTCTAAACAAGAGAGATAAATATATGAAGTATGCCTACAATATTTATTGAACATTTAATGCTGGCTAAAAAATCTATACGCGTGTATAATAATAAATGTTAAAAAAGGCAAAATTAAATAGGATTGTAAATCCACTTTATATCATGGCTATCGCTCTCCTACTTAATTGTGGGTCTCAAATTTGAGGACACATTTTTTCAAGAAGAAATGAGATTTATGACTGCATATTATGAGGCCATTGATAAATTAAATAGAATAGTGAAAGCTGAGTAATTTGTTGAGTGAAACCAGGCTTTTGGTTTAATTGCTTTATTTCTCAAAGGACATGAAGAGTGTGATGCTGCTGAAATTTTGCCCTAATTTTTTCAGATTTTCCACTAATGCAACTAAAAGGAATTAAGCCATCCATCATGATGATGATTTGTACAAATGAAGAAGAACAGAAAAAAGTGACCCTTGATGAATGTTGTATTCACTATTTAGCCATTATAAACCATATTCCCACTAATTAAGGATGTAAACTAGGATGTCTAGGGCCTCTTTGCTAGCTAGCTTAAATCATCATCAACTTTTGAAAGCAAGCAGGACTAGTACTTGAGTTGACCATTCTTTTCTTTTTCTTTTTCACTTTTTGAACTAGTAATTGTTTTGGATTTATCTGCATTAATAAGATGTTGTTTGGGTTGAGAAACTCTCTATCCATCTTATCTCATCTCAATATTATAATTTTTTAAAATTTTCACATAAAATATAATAAATAATTTAACTTTTTCAAATTCTAAAATAATAATAATATTAAAAAATAATATTTTAATAATATTTTATTTATTTTTCAACTATTATCTAAAACCATTTCATCTCGTCTCTAAATCCAAACAAGCCCTGAGGCTTCCGTGCCTTATTGCTAGCTTGTGATGATTTGGACATTATATATATATATATATATATGCATCTTCTATATATAGATTCCAATGGTTTCTTTGTGTCTATTTTTTCCCCACTTTTCAATGGCTTAATCACTATGGAAATATGAATTATGCATAAAAGCAACCAGCTAGCAGACCATCTGCTTTGGCACAGTTCTGGGGCATTGAATGGTTTTATTATGTTTCATGTAATTGAACATGAAATTTGAAGACTTACGTAACCAAAAAAGAGAAAATAAATGATCATGTGAAGATGAACTTTGAAAAACAGCCGCATATTGTAAAAACGTTGAACATTTCCCTTCTTTATTTTGATGATGGGCCATCCATGTAATGATTAATTTCCAGTTGCAATTTAATTTGGTATTAATTAAGCCGATTATCAAGGGAATTGGCAGTACTTTTAAATTCTTTCACCTCAATTAGTCCTTTGATGCTTTATATCGTATTGCACAATAGATTTTCTTTATGTTCTTTTATCAAAATTGAAATATTCACTTCAAAATTTTCAAGAATGTAATGATTCAATTTATGAGTGATTCAACAACTTGAATAATTGGATTCATTGAATTGGTACTAGCTAGTTGGATTTCGATTTTCGAACCTTTGATTTTTCTAAGGCTTACCTCTCTTCTTAAGAAAAATTGATCCCCGATTATAATCTATCCACTTTTCACGTGCAATAATAAACAATCTTAACTTTGTGAGATATAGAGAGAGAGAGAGAGAGAGATCAGAGACAGAAGATATAAGCTGGTGAAAGGGATGAAAAACAAGTCATCATGAACAAAAGAGATAAGATAATGGAAAGGCTGGATTCTCCAGAGATCCCTTTCCAAGTGTCAATGAAATTGTAATGGGAATCTCAACCGGGAATAAAACAAGCACACAGGCACAGTACTTGTCCAGCTTTATATTTCTATGCATGTAAGAATCAGTAAGATCTATAACCAATATCATGTATGAGAGAGAGAGAGAGAGGCCTGGCTTGGCAGTGAAAGCCCTAATACAGACGTGACAAAGCCACAAAGCATTGTCTTGGAGACGGCCGACCCAACACAAGTTAGTGGGAGACAATCTAAACTTTAGCCACAACTCTTTCTTCCTCTCCCACACTAAAGCTTTTGCATCCACTTGAAAAAGACAACACTGACGTTGCTTGCCTTTCCTTTTCCTAAATTTAGTGCTTTTTTTTTTTCCTTCTCTCTCTCTCTCTCCCCCCTACATATACGTACATCGATCGCATCCCCTAAACAAGTTTTAAAGCAATTTCCCCTGCAACTGCGTGCATACATATGTTATATTCTCCTAGAGATGCGTGTTCAAAGATAGAAAGTTTTGAATGTTTATATTAACAAATAAATGAAATCCATATATTTCTCATAAAGTTTTGGTTTGATATTTATTTAATATTACTATACGATACATATATTTTTAATTCCACCTAATTTATTTTCAATATACTAGTGTATTATAAATAGAAGAAGTCATGTATTTGCCCGCGGGAATAAGAAAAAATGTCTTGTTTTAGAGTAAATTATCTTTTTAAGAAAGAGAATAATAATTAATAAAATAGACTTATAAATATTTTTTTTTCTAATTTTAAGAAAGAGAGGTACAATAACTTTTGGCTTTCTCCCTCATAAAAGTTTGCTTTTTATGTTTTATGTATGATAATATATATATACACACACAAGCAATTAATTAAAGATATATATATATATATATAAGTAGGTACAAAAGAGGGGGTGAAAAGCTTCAACAATATTCACCAAAGAACAATTGACAAAAAAAAAAAAAAATTAAATGAATAGACAATGGGACATGTGATCAGTGGTCCAGGACCCATGGTCCCATTGTCTTCATTGCCAAAGAAAATGGCAGTTTTTTCAAAGAAAAATGTTATATATGTGCATGGTTTGGGGTGCAATTCATTATAAAGTGGACTACTGTGAAGTACTTTGTACAATATTTGGCAATTAAGCTTTTGACATTGTAGTACTAGGGTGCACTGCTCGATCTTGACTGGAATGGATCCAGCAACCAATTAAGAAATAATTCTGCATTTGTATGTAAAAGTATGCATGTATGTGTGTGTGTGTATATATATATATAAAATCATTTTCCCTCTTTAGCTAAGATTTCTCAAGATCTAAATTCGAAAATGATCTACAAAAGCACTACTCATGAATTAATGGCACTGAAGTAATAGATCTAGATCAAGTGACAAGTACGTACTTAAGGATCGATAGGACGTAATAAGTACTTGTACGCAGCAGTAGTAGTAGAGTTAGGTAAGCTGTGAGATGGGTGGTGGAGATAGTACTGCTAGGGGGGAAAAGAAAATGAGATCAAGGCCGCAGGCATCATGATAAATAGGTGGGTAAATTTAAGACACATGAGAAGAAAAGGGAAAAGATCGAGGAGTTCCGCATGATAATTTTGACTCTCTAATTCGTGGGTTTTTCTCTAAGAGTTTGACAAATAATTAAGTAAGTGTAATATATATATATGATGATATGACACAACTATAAGACAAAAGTGAATCCAATATAATTGCTAAACCAATGTCTAGCTTTTTATTTCCTCGTCATTCGATCGATCGTGTTTAGCATGTAAATGTGTACGTAGATTCATGTACACATGATAAGATTTCAACTTTATTATATATGCGATATCACATGATATTCAAATGTCCATTAATATAAGAATTTTCATTACATTAATGTCAAAAAGTACGTGTAAAGAAAAATATTCTTTGTTAGCTGGTATATTTGGAGGGTGTGATGATCTTTTATACACCACTAACATGTTAATTAGATTTAAAAACAATTTAAAATTCAAATTCTTGAACTTTTCTCTCAAATCAATTCTTGCTATATATATCATGTGTGTGTGTGTCACAGGACCTAGGTCATGTTAAGAATAATACAATGTGAATGATGTATCTTTCACATTGGCTCACAAGTAGAATTAGTCATGTTAAGATTTTTAAGATATAAAATAAATAATAAATCAATAAAATTTACATCTTCCCATCAGCTTAAATTTTAGAGACAAATCGTGATTTCACATGGTATTAGAAAACATGGTATCAGAACATAAGTCCTAAATTTAAATACTGACTCTACACTTTATCCCATTTAATTAAATATTTCACGTGTTGAACTACTCATTGAGAAAGAGTCTGGCCTATATGTGAGGGGGAGTGTTAAGATATAAAATAAATAATAAAATCTACATCTTCAAATCAGTTTGAACTTTTGGAATAAGTTGTGATTTCACAGAGATATCAAGTTTGAATTTTAATACTTCTTTGCTCTTGTACCTCTTGTTATGGTGACGCGGGATCGATAAACGCCCATCAACCGCAAAAATGGTGTAGGTTTTCAGCTTAAATCTAATTGGGAAAGGATGGGATCAATAACATGATCTTGTGTTATGAGATCAAGAATAACAATCCTTATTTGGGTTATTTTTAATTTTTGAAGCACGTAAGGATATATATAGGCCGGAAAGAGGCTATATTCTTTGCTAAATCTCGTAATCATAATATATAGCTCTTATACACTAATTGTACGTACATGCACCCACTTGATCATGTGTGAATGGTTGTAGAGTAATTAATTTGAACGTAGCATTCCCTGATCATGACTAATTGGATCACAGAGTTATATAGATAATAAGTGGAACTACTGCATGTCTCGAATATTTACAATTTAAAATTACATGATATTTTATATTGACGTGATTTTTTTAAATCACTTCAAACTTATATTATAAAATTTATGGATATTGAACATAGTAATAGATTACATGACTCATCATGAAGATCAGCAAAACTCATATTTCGAGAATTATATATGTTAAAAAATTGATATATTCATCTCATAAAAATAAATATATAAATTGATATCGTTTTATACGTTAAATTTATTTTATAATAAATAATTTTACGATTTAACTTATGAAGTCAAATAAAGTTAATTTATAAATTTATTTATGATTTTTTTTTAATGATTAAAGCATTTCTGACTATGATATGGATTTGTACAAGAAGCAACTAGTAGGCCAGAGTTCATGTCTGACCACAATCCCACAAAAACTTAATGATAGGAAGTAGGGCTTGTTTTATGGTGGAGGACAAAGAAAAAGAAAGCTAACTAATGATAACTAAGTTTTGTCCTTTCTTTGATCTCCAATATTTTAACCGTTACATATATGTATATATAAATCAGTTTATTTTCCCCGTCGGCCACTCGGGTCACATCTTCGCTTTCGTTATTATCAAGGTTCTTTATTCAAGGTGTTGCTGGCCATGCTGGAAACCCTTAACCTGTATAAATATATAGATATATATATATATATATTTATATGATAGTAATAAGAAGAATCATTTCCCACACAACTTTTCTTGTTGGTGTAATGGCAGATGGAATGATAATTCTTCTGCATTTTTAGTTTTTCCTCTTCAGACATCTATTCGTACTTGATATTCTAATGATCTGCGAGTACTGCTACAAGATTCATTGTCCACGCGTGATGGAACTAGAAGAACTAGAAGTCTAATATTGATGCTTCTTGTTCGAGAAACTTGCATTTATATCTTCATTATTATCACGAAATAAATATATAGTAAGTTATATATATATTTATGTATATATATATACTTCGATTTGATTGATGTGAACCATTGATAGTGATGAAATCTCAAGCCTTTATTTGCATGTTGATCTCTTGCAGGCAGTGAATATTATATATTATATATATATATATAAATATATATATATATATATTTGTGTTTGTGTGTGTGTTATGTGTCTCAAATCAAAGAGTTCTAGCTGTTTGTCCATCAGGTGTTACCTGGGGCTGGGGGATCAGAGGCACTACACAATGCTATCATTGATTGTTTTGAACTTCTTTTCCATACAAAGCCACCATTTCCATGGTCATGCTAGGATTTGATAGATGAATGAGTAGTCAAATACAATATGAGCTTCACAGCCGAGATTCCTGAAAACTTTTGTGCCTGTTGATGTCACGAGAAGAAGATCAAGTACTGCGCGCTTGTTCTATCCATGTGAACAAGCTTTGCGACAATAAGAGACTCGTATGAACAGGAAAATATTATCTACCGTAGTCTTATTTATTTTTTCTGTATTTATTTATTGATTTTGTCTATCAACACCTTAGATAAAGTCTTAGTTTTTCTTTAAAAAAATGATGCTGATGAACAATACTACATCAATAGTATTTATAAATAAATAATACTATTCATCATCTTAATTCTCATCATCTGACTATAGTGTGACATTATATAATTAGAGATTATTTATTATTTTATTTGTGAACTTATATATCATTTAATACCACATCATACAATGACGAGAAGATGTTGAAAAAATAGATAATAAATAGATTTTTTCTTGATAAATATATATAATTAAGAGCTAGCTTGGGCAGTTCTACCGCTCACTGCTTGCAATCGGTTGAAATATTTTCCTAAAAAACATAAAGAACTTGAAATTGATCAATCTGATGAAAATATGAATGAAAGTTGAAGCAAGCATAAGTGATAAATATGACGAAGTTTCCGCAATGCATGAACTTTCTCGACAAACACTTAAAAAAGTAGGGTTAATTTCTACAGTAAATGTAGAATAAATAATCAGAACTGATTCCAATTAAGTTAGCCGTATATATCCAGAAGAATATTGAGAATAATTGTAATAAATACCAATTCAGTTTCTGAAGAGCAATGGAGAGGCATCTTGACCAGCTGCATATATGGTTGTCTTGAATATGCTGATTATCATGCAGGGCATAGAGGAGGAAAAGTGACCTAAGAGGCAAATGGGCAGAATAATGAAACTGGCGTACAAATCCATAGTGCATGCTGACAGCTTTGCCCATATTGCATGCTTAGTAGGCACGCCCTAGAAAACAAAAACCATACAATACGGCAACCTAATATTAATCAAGCTCCTGAAAGCTGAAATCTAGCTAGCTACCTGTTGCATGCGCCTTTGTGCGTGGGGGCTATGATCACATGCATGCATTTAAGCACGTGCTAGCTTAGAGCATATTAATTAAGTGATGATCATGCTCAAGATCATGTACAGCCATCAGTGCTAGTGCCAAACACATCATATTTTAAGTATTATAGGTACGCGAGCATGAGACTATATATGGCCAGCATGCCTACAAGTTTTTCTTTCTTTTTTGGTTATAAAGGCCGGGTCGAGGGTTCGAACCTGGTTCTTCCATTTAGAGATCAGACCTAATGCTATTTGATTCAAAGGACCTTAGCAAGCGTGCATGGCTACAAGTTGATCATTCTCAATTCATTCCACATTGAAATTAATCTAATCAATTACAACATGCAAGTTGATCGCTTTACCAAGTTTACCTTGTGCATGTAGAAACTGAAAAAAAAAAAAAATGGCTGTGTTGAAAATTTTGGGGAGTAGAAGCCCCTGCCATCAAGAACCAAAATGCAAAAGAATATATAGGTTTTAATCAAGTTTTCTTATCAACATCGTTATTACAAAGTGAGGCAGAAGAGATCAATGCTAGAGGTGAAGGGTCCTTTTTCACTATGGAACTAGGGTGAATGAATTTGGTGAAAAAAATGAGACCAAGTGCTTCCTCTAAGGGAAGCAATGACGATTTTGCCAAATCATGCGCACGAACAAGTGGAATATTATAATGTTTTAATATAAGTACCGTTATTCTAAAACCTCTACACTACATACTATTTACGTAGCATAATTTAATTCGAAAGATAGATTTTAAAATTTGAATCTTACAAATTAAATCTTACCATTTAAGTGATATGGATGGTGTGCTTTATATACCGACTTAAGAATAGAATAATTCATTCTAATGTAGATGCATTTTTAAAAGAGTTGTAAATGATTTGATAAATGTAGCTGATATATGTAGCTGATCTTCTTTAGTTGAGAATTTTGGGAATGAGATACTAAAGAGCTGCTAGACTTCACCTGCAGCTGAATTTAAGGTGGTTAGGCACTATTGGCTCAAGTGTGGAGGGTTTATCTGTTGCTATTTAGATACATAATGGCAATATAAGAGCAACTTTGATCTCTTGTTGCCAATCACAACTGATCTCTTACGACGGTCAGGTGAGTTTGCTTCAAAATGATTTTGGAAAACAAATAAAACAAACTAGAACAAGCAAGAAGTTAAAGGAGTAATTAAAGGGAGAATAAAAAATTCATGCATGTGCTATATATATAAATGGTCTTTATTTAAAATGGATGTTTTAGCTTTTGAAAATTTTGTAGGTCAAAACTTTTAACTTACAAGGAAAAAAATGATAAAATAGATTTTGGGCAAAGTTTCGAGTTATTTCAAAAACTAAATACATGTATTTTTAGAACAAGCGAAAAAATTGTTGTGAAAATGATGCAAGAAAAGTAAGGACAAATTACGAAATCAATCACATGACACAAAGATTTATGTGGTTCACTAATGTGCCTACGCACGTCCACAGAGTTACAAAAGATTTATACTTGAGAAATGCCAAAGAACACTATGGGGAAAAATTACAATGCTCAAAATGGTCATACTGTTAGTAATAAACATATATATATTGGGTTACACTAGGGCTGAAAACCGAAGGTTCGGCATTGGTTTCGATGGCAAACCAAAACCCCACCGACACATTAAATATCCAAACATCTCGACCAAAACCGATCGATAGGGAAGAAGAGAACCGGCCGGAATTTGATCGGTTGGCACCGATCAGTTCGATGGTCTGGGAATCGGTTTCCCACTTTCCATTGGTGCAGTGGGAGTTCAATGGAGAGGGAGGAGGAGGTGGTGGCTCATGCCCACGTGCAAGGTTGTGAGTCACGTTAAAGTCGAGAGAACTTATTTGTGGAGTGAATGAGTCTAAGAGACAGAGTAGAGAAGAGAGTCTCTGAGAGAGAGAGAGAGAGAGAGAGAGAGAGAGAGAGAGAGAGAGAGAGAGAGAGAGAGAGAGAGAGAGAGTCTCTGAGAGAGAGAGAGAGAGAGAGAGAGAGAGAGAGAGAGAGAGAGAGAGAAGAGGTGACGACGAAGGAAGAAAAGAGAAGAAGGGGGGTGTTTCTTCGAAGGCTAACCCTAGACTAAACGGCGCTGTTGCATTTATTTATTTTTGTATCCTGATGACGTTGTTTCACTTAAGTGAAGTGAAATGGCGTCGTTTCATTTACATATATTTGAAAAAAAAAATAAAGATAGCTGACGTCAGCCTGTTCAGCGGTTTTTTCCTAGGTCCAACTTCAAACCGAACCGACCGATCGGTTCTTTGACGGTTTCGGCCGGTTCCCTGCTCCTACAGCCGGTCTAATTGGTTCTGGCTGATTTCTCGATTTTCTGTACAGCCCTAGGTTACACAACGGAAGCCCTAATTTTTCAATCACGTGTTATTCGTTCGAATGAGTCTCAAACAAACTTTTTGTCTGAGTGTAGCTCTAGCAAACTTTCTGTCTGGCATTTCTTAAGCCACACAAAAAAACTCCCCAGGGCGAACACAAGGCTTAGGCTAAATAGGGTCGCCACAAGAATAAATTACTAGACTCCACAAACCCAACAAAAATGCTATCTGCATTTTATATTTTTAAGAGGCAAAGGGACTTACTTTAAATTATAGGGGACAAAAAGAGTTTTTTAAATAAAATTTGTATAGAGGGATAATAAGAGGGATGGTGGGTTTTCCAGATTTTTGGGGGACCCTTTGTATGGCTTCCTCACGAGAGCATCCTCAATGGATTAACCAATGTTAAAGGACACTTTTGATGGATATGAGATGAATTTTAGCTTTTAGCTATTCCAGTCACATAAGTTTCCACATTGGAATATCTATTTTTTTCTTATATAATAATGAAATAATATAAGATGAATTTCACTTTGACTATTCACATCAACCTCCATATTAAATTATCTATTTATTTATTATATAGTAATAAATTAATTAATTTTTAAAAAAATATTTAATAGTTTTTAATTATATATTAATTTATTTTATTTTATCATTTTTTACCATTTAATAATTTATTTTATTTGAGTTGTATGTGGTGGATTTTCTATAGAAACTATGGATGCAGTTGAGTGGAATGATGAAGAGAATGATGAAGAGAAAAATATTGGATAAAATAAACATTTGGTAAAGCTACAGTAACAAAAAAAATTTGGAAATAATTTTGGTGTTTACTGTAGCTAAAGTCCAAATATTTAGATGTTAGATAATCCATTGTGGTAGTATTTTAGGATCTAATAACTAAATAGGGAATGAATTTAACATTTGGCTAATTCATTGAGAATGCTCTGAGCTCTACTCTCTTCCCAACCAAGGTCTTGTGTCGATATCCGACCTAAATTCCATTAGTACTACTGATATTGATATTAGTCTCAAAACATGAACCAAAATACTTTGAGATATTAAAAAATGCTTTGATATTTAAAAGATCTAAAATATCTTCTTCTTTTTTTTATAAATTAAAAGATCTAAAATATCTTTAAAACCAAAACCAAGTGATCTCAATTATATATGAGAATATTCCCCATATATACTCTCAAAAAAATAGATAAATAAAATAACGGAAGTACTTAATAAAGATATGTATTGAATGGCCAATAGGAAGAGGCCTTCTTATATAATCTTTTTTTATTTTTGATAATTCGTAAGAGTTCAAAAGGATGTCATCCAAAGCAACAAACATAGACCAACAGTGAAAAGGAAAGTTGTCAGGAAAAGGCATTGTGTAACTAAAAAGAATGAGGGGGACGAAGAAAGGAGTGATAAAAATAAGAAAAAAAAGGAAGAGAAACTTTGGATTGTGACCATTGTCTCCCAATATTCTAAAGAGGTCTAAATCAAATCAAACCCCATCTCTCATAATGGAGGGTCCCTTTTTGCACTATCTGCTTAATTTACCTTCTGAAAACATATCATTCATAATATAGCCCTCAAAAACCTCCCTAAATCTCTCAATATTTCTTTCTTATAAAGCTAATTATTCTTAATTACAAAGGCCATAAAATTCCTCATAAAAAGTAATTATGCTTATAAATGGGAATAGACAATCAACTTTCTCAACTTTTGACTTACTGATTAACAAGTTGTGACTGAAGAAACGTGTCTTCAAATTTGATTAAGGTGGATAGTAAGTTAAGATGAGATATTATTAGAATATTATTTTTTAATATTATTATTATTTTAAAATTTGAAAAAGTTAAATTATTTATTATATTTTATACGAAAATTTGAGAAAATTGTAATAATGAGATGAAACACTTCTTATATCAAGGATTTTTTGCGAGTCTACTTATAGACACAGCAAATATACCACATAATTGATGTAGAAACTTACCACATCAGTTGTTACAAAAAAATTTATGTTTTGACTTTCTTTTTTAGTAACTATAGTGAATCATACAGTAAGGTGTATGTTTAGATATCTATTTGTAAATGGCAAAACTCAGTAAACAAACAAAATGGTCAAAGAAAAGAAAGCTTGAAACCTTCAGCATTCATTCAAGTAGAGCATTAGACAATAACATGAGGGCATCATTACATCCACTCACTTTCCTTTCCTCCTTTCCTTTTTCTTTTCCTTTTTCTTCTTTCTTTCTGTTGCTTTTTCTGAAAGGCTAAATTCTAGGAAGAGAACAGAAGGAAATTCTGGTTTATAATTAACTAAAGCAACATTTTTTTTTTTAATATATATAAATTGACTACAAACATGATTTTACAATTTTACTACCAAGACAATTCAAAAGAAAAGATTCATCATTCTCCGATCCTATTCCTCATTATGCTTCTGGTTTTTATCATCATCTGTCAGGCTTTTCCTTGCACTACATTGGCTTGCTTGAGCTTTCATTGATGCATGCCCTGTTCTCTGATGATTTCCACCATTTCATAGCCCCAACAAAATATAGTAGACAAGCGTTATGGGCAATGCAATTAGCATCCCAAATATAACACTGCAAAAAAGAAAAGAAAAAAAGAAAAAATCTCTCAGCACACACAAAAAGAATGTAGGGGAAAAATCTAAGGATTTTAAAGTGTCAGGAAAATATACTCACGCTGTGCTGAGAATGTCAGGATGTACATTGTACTCCTTGGCAAAGACAAAGGGGACAATTCCTTGTGGGAGAGCTGCCTGTGATTTGTTTGGCAATCCAGGGAACATGATCAGGGGCAAAAAAACATGTTAATAATGGTACAGATATTTGTTGTTCATTAACACCTTTCCCTCTCCCAAACAAGTTCTTAATAATGGTTGGACAATGTACTAAGCTCACTGCTTTATTACATTCCTCTTTCCAGCACATGTTATGGATTTTCCAGGAAAGTCTTAAAAAAATAAAAACTCTGAAGACTTAAACGTGGTGCTGTGATTATAATATCATATACAAAACTTTTACTGAAAAAAACATAAAGAATCTTATCAAGAGATAGCTCATATCAATTTATATATATATATATATTACTTTTTCGATGGGGAGTTTTTCGAGCTTATGTAGTTAAGTGGGATTGATTTTTGTCAGGAAGAGAGAGAGAGAGAGGTGACCTGGACAATGGCAACGTGTAAGAGAACGCCCTTAAGGCCAACAGCAATGGAAGCTGCTGCCATGACAGCTGGACCTGCAAGGAATCTAATAGTCATAGCAAAAGCTGCAACGGAATTCCCACATGCTATGATCCTCGGTTGCAAAGCCATGAACAGACCTGTCATTCACATCCAAAATAAAAAAGAAAACATCAGCATGCCCATCACCAGCCTTCATCAGTGATCACATCCCCTCCAATGTCGGACATCATCATCACCACCACTCCTACTCATCGCCACAAATGATATCGATCCCAACATAGACACGGCAAAAAGTGAAAGACAACATATTGTCCAAATCCATAAAGGAACCAAGACATTATCAAAACCACACTGTCGTTTTTCTTTATTTTGCTTTTGTTTACTGGTTTTTGCTTGCTTTCTGAATACTTCTAATAATGAAATATGAGACACTGACTTGCCCAAAAAATATGAGAGAATGGGGAAATATTTTATAGCAAATCTGTAATACAAGGAGGGTGTTGGTACCGACCAAGACTGAACATAGCCATGCCAAGCCCTGCATCTGACAGTATGGCAATGGACTTTGCTACGATGGCTGGCATTTCAACATTCCACCTGCAAGGAAAATATGCAGAATGATCAATATAATTATATAGATATATGAGCATAAATATAAATAGAATTCATAAACTGGAAAAAAATACTTGAGATTTTCATGGTTTGGACGGAGAAGAAACGACAGATACCTGAATGAGACTAGAGACCAAGTGAGGCCGATTAAACTGGAGTATGTGTTGGGGTTTCTGATCAGCTTTCTCCAAACCATGATGAGTATAAGCCTAGTCATGACACTTGCTGGAGGCATGGTTTTGGGTTTTCCATCTCCCACTTTCTCAGCTTCAAGATTGTTCATCTCTCCTTCTCTATTCCCAAAGCTAAACTCGTCTCTCTCTAAGTAGTCCTGAGTCTCTCTCTGACCCTCCACTGATAATCCAAATGCAAACCAAAAGGGTCAACGATTAAAATCTCATTTAACAGATGCTGGAAAGTAAGAAGAAACAAGAACAAAATGAATCTTCAAATGCTTTTCTATAAGAAACACAAGTGAATATAAGAAACTACCTTTTCCTGGAGAAGCGCCCATTCTCACTTCTTTCTGATCATGAGCAACAT
The DNA here is from genome assembly GCF_018687715.1 of Carya illinoinensis. NCBI lineage: Eukaryota > Viridiplantae > Streptophyta > Magnoliopsida > Fagales > Juglandaceae > Carya > Carya illinoinensis. Next base: position 25,322,857 of record NC_056767.1, read on the forward strand.
ATTCATGCCCTCCAAAGACATCTGAAACAGGAGAGGCACTAGAGCTCCAAACAAACATATGGAGATCCCTAGCACCATCCTCGCTCTTCTGCTGAGCTTGGCCATTTGGCTTCTTTGCATTTGCATTAGCACCAACATTTTTTGATCCCGTTGGTGAGAACATGCCCGGGTTTGGTGCGGGGTAATGCCCTGCCCCACCTGTGCCTGCATGGTAATGGAACCTAGGCTTGCCACCGACGCCACCATCTTCCTCGTAATTCGAAGGCCTTGGTGTTGGCCCTCGTGACGCTGAGAGGCCATAAACATCAGAGGCACCAAAGTTTGAGTTCCTCCCACCAGCCATCATGGAGTAGAAATCTGTGTGATTGAAACTAGAACCTCTTGGAGTGGGGTTTCTTGAGGATTGCAAGGAGTATATCTCTGCATTGGTTAGATTGGAGGGTCTGGGAGTTGTGGATGACAAACCTTGTGACCTTCTTGAGAAGATATCTGATCTTGAAGCATTGGATTTTCTTACAGTGACATGAAGCTTTCCATCTTCTTTGATTTCAGCTTCGGTTTCTAGAGGCTGCCTTCCATCAAGTGACATGATGTCAGAGTCAACATGGATTGAGACAATGGAGCCCGCAGTGTCTGGGAACTGCTCAGAGATGAGCAATCTGGCGCCTCTGAATTCAAATAAGAAGAGCATCAAAGTGTACCAAATGATGCACTGAAGGACCACAATTTGGACCATCAAACTTCCAGAAAAGTCACCATACATTCCTTTGAGCAAAGGGATGCCCATGACCAAAGTGTTTGGTAGAGTCGAGACTGAGAACAGAGTAATTGCCCATTCCAAGCAGCCCCTTTTGCTCACCTTAGTCCAAACCGCAAGACCAGCTAAAACGATGAGCTTTTGGAGGGTATCAGCAGCAATAAACCTCAAGTTCATGGTGTACGGATCATTGGTGGAGATGAAGTGGAACGAGAGGAGAGGGACTGCAAAGAGAGCCACAAACCGGTTGATACCGGAGCACTGGTCTGGGGTGAAGATCTTCCACCATTTCACTGAGCCATAGGCTAAGATCATGGCCACGTAAAGTGGCACCATTGCAGTCATAACATGGTAGAAGTCTGATAGCGTGATCATCTTTGCTAATTCCTTGTATTACCCAATTCAACAAAAAGTCTCTAACCCCTGAGGAAGAAGGTGAAGTTCAAAAAGATCGGATGAAAGTTGAGGAAGGAGGAGAAAGAAGAGAGGAGATTTTGGTGGTGGATGTGATGATAAAAAGAGTTGGGGGAATGAACGAGCATGTGTTTTGGTTTTCTTTCTGGGGTTGGGAGTAATAAGCAGAATACAGCAAATAGTTTTTCAGCTTTGAGAGTTGCGAACAAGCTTGCACTTGCAGTCCCCAAAGCACGCACACACAGTTTCTTGCTTTCTTTATTTTGCTTTGTTTTTTTGCATTGAGTTATGTTTGGATTTGGGTTTTTGGGGAGAGAGAAAGATAGAGAGAGAGAGAGAGAGAGAGAGAGGGGGGTGGTATTTGATAACTTGGATTTTGGTGTGTGGCTCTATCTTCTATGGGGCTACTGGTTGCATAAAGTAGAGAAAAGGCATTTTGGTTGGCTGTGTCCCTAAGCACCTGTTTGTAGAGCTTTTTTAAGGCTTTGTAAAGAGCCTTACCCTCTTTCTTCTTGGATTCGCTTTCATGGTCATGGGTTGTAGATGAGCTATGGCCATATGTTTGTGTTCTATTCCTTCTATCTGTCAAAGTTTTCTAGCAATTTTGCGAAAAAACCCCTATTTTCCAGTATCTTTTAGAAGTTGGGTGTTTCATAGATGAAATTATTATTATGGGGAGCAGTGATGGATGGGATGAGTGATACCTTCACGTGGACCCTAAATTGTCCATTCCTAACCGTATCCTAATACTTGGCAATTGCAAAGCCTCCAACTCAATGCGTTAAAATCCAGGCATTGACTCGACGGTTTAATTAGGCTGCTGCTGCATAACGCCACACCTTTCCTATTCGTGTCAAGCTATAGCCAATAAAATAACTCAACTGGGATCCTCTTCATTTGGCAACCTTCTTTGGATTGTACCTGAAATAGTTATCTTTTGGGTATCATTAATCGAGTTATTTGTTTGTGGTTGCATGAGATCAGATCTGTGATCTTCGATCTGATCTTGTGTTACATGTGTATAAAAAGTAAAAGGGGAGTTTATGGGAGAAAAGAAATCTGTCTCTCATTTTCAAATGACTCCGAGGTTTTGAGTAATGTTATATATACACTCATAGAGTATGCAAGCACCGCCACTCCATTTGAAAAAAAGTGAGGTCCATCATTACAAATTATAATTATATCTAGCATTACTCAATTTGTAATAAACATGCATTTGATATATACAATCCATTGGTCTTTGATCTCAAGAGCACCAAGATTTTTGAACAAATCTTTTGTATGTGCTTATAATTTATGGGATTCCAATGTTGAAAACATGAAAGTTGAAATCCCCTTCATGATTTTTTTTTTTTTTTTGTTGGTACGTTTAGATCACCCCACTACATCGCATAGAAGCATATATATAAGTTTTCAAGGCTAGAGTTCAAAGATGTTGTTATGGTATTCATTATGACATAATCGAAGGTAGATTAGAGCTTTACTTCTCATTATCTTCCCACACTAAACCTGAGTGGTGTGTGAAGACAGAAGAGATTGTGCTTGGAATTAGATCAAAATAATTAAGTGTAATTATAGAAACACGACTAATTTTTTACAATTTCTTTTACAATTTAATCTTTAAACAGATAGTATTTATGAAAATACTCATACTGTTATAACTATAATTTATAATAAAATATTCCATTTAAAACAGAGTTGCAAAAATATTTTTAAAAATTAAAATCCATCACCACGAGTATGATATGAGAATGATGATGAGATTGTCATATTCAACAGGCCTACGGTTTAATTAAAACATGCCGCCATGCTGCCATGGACATCTCGAGTAATGAATACGGATGTCGGTGCCATGCACATGAATATGTAGGCTATGTAAGATATGTAGAAGACAAGGAACAAAAAAACATTATTTTTTTTTTCTCTATAGTTATAAATTCTTTTCATACTAGCTACCTTAAGTATCGAAGGAACGCATACCATATAAACTTGATGCATGTCTTCCATTTGGTCTCATGTTCCCCCCACTAGATGGAAAATTTGAAACATTCATTCACTCATTCATATATATGATAATTTATATATATTATTGCATTTTCGTAGAGAGATATATAGATAAAGTGCCAATAATAATCGTATTGAAATGGTTTAATAAAAAATGACTTGTACAATCTTAAAGTTTGCAAATTTATGAATTAATGTACACTCATTTAAACAAAACAAAAAAAATAGACAAATTTGGGATCAACATAAAAAAAAAAAAAAAAAAATGATATTTGAAGTCATGAGGATGCAAACATCATGCAATCTTTTTGAAAAATAAGTAAATACGTAATCCACATGAAAAAAAGTTAATTTTTTAATAGTGAATTATACTCTTTTTCAAAAATATTGTACAGTGCTTGACACTCTACGACTATATCTAGTATTATTCAATTAAAATTATTTAATAATTATATATAATAGGTGAAATGTCTCATAAAAGTTATTTCGAAATCTAATTAGAAAAAAGAGAGTACCAAAATAATGGGGTAAAGAAGATCTAGTAGTGCAAAAGGATATATAATATATCTACGTGGAGAATAGAGCAAATGAGCATAAGAATAATATAGGTTTGGAATTAAAGATTTAAAAAATGGAAATGAATGCATCTATCCTCCTCGATCTCAACACTCACAAGAACGACAAACTTATTTGCAAATATTGGCACGCTAAGATATGATTGGCTTGAGAGAAAATAAATTAAGGGTTTTGTTCAATGGAGAGAAGATCGATACATAATCCACCCTAGAAGTGCTAAAAACACATGAGAAACAAGCATGCGTTGAAGTTAATGATCATGGAGGTGTTTGAGGTGGCAAAGAAAGAATAAAAGCAAAATCATGTATGGGGACAGGGATTGGCGTGTCAGTCCCACAAACTCAGTTCAAATTCGAAACCCCAAACACCATGCTTAACTGCACGCACTGCTATAGGGTTTATGTTTTCTATGAGTATTTAAAGGCAATGCGTGCACTTGATTTGTTTAATTGATTATTTGTTTCTCTTTTTGCCTTGCATTTGTCGTTAACATCTTTTTAGGATTTCTTAAATAGATGTTGGACTTTTAGATACATAGAATATAAGTGATTGGAATCTATATATATCTTTTCATCAGTTTAAAATTTTTGAGTAAACAGTAGTTTCATGTAGTGTCAAAATATAAATATTAAGTTTAAATTATTAAAACCTACATCTTTTTGACTATTAGATTAAACTTCTGGAATAAGTGATAATTTTATAATATTTTAATAATTTCACTTTGTTTAAACAATAGGTACATCTGTTATATTTTAGGTAATTTTTATTTAAGTAATTGAGAGTCATATAAAATGTGTTACATTAATCGATGTATATAAAGATGATAAAGTTCAAGACGAAGAAGAATAAATGGAATAACACTCACCATTTCTTTTTGCGAGGTCATAGTGAGAGACACAACCATGCTTTTCATTTTTTGATTGATTAAGACCGGGTTTGAATAGTAAGTTGAGATGAGATAATCTGAAAATTGAATAAAATATTGTTAAAATATTATTTTTTTAATATTATTTTTATTTTGAAATTTTAAAAAGGTTGATTTTTTTTTAAGTATTTTGAAAAAATTATAATGATCAGATGAGATAAGTTGAAATGGTTGCACTGTCAAACCAAACCTACATGTTTTATGAAGATATTTGACTATTCATCTAATATTTAGGCCCCGTTTGGTTACACAAATGAGATGAGATGAAATGTTTTAAATAGTAATGAATAAAATATTGTTATAATATAATTTTTTAATATTAATTTTGTATTAGAATTTGAAAAAGTTAAATTATTTATTATATTTTTTGCATAGAAATTTTAAAAAGTTGTAGTGATGAATTGAGATAAAATAATATGAGATTTTTGGTTTTGTGTAACCAATCCGAGCTTAACCATCTTAATCCAAACCAGAGATCGTGATTCATCCCTTTCTTGATAAACGAGCCAAGAAAAAAAATGGGCGGAGTTCACTCTTGGACATGTGGCCTCTTCTCTTCTTTAAAAAAAAATAAAAAATCTTGAGAGTTATAATAGGGATAGTCATATATATATATATAAACTTTTCATATTATAGGACCATAAAATTTATGGTGGCTTCTTTGCAAAATTGCAGGAAGTATGTGCATCTCACTTCACTTTCCTCAATTTGGCATTGATTAGCAGCATTTTAACTGAGAAAATTAATCTCCCTATTTTTGCATAATTATAAGAGAAATAAATAGTAATGGATAATTATGAGATGATATCAACAGTCATGGACAATTATTCTTTTGTTGAATCCGATTTCTTCATACCCGTGTCTGGGTTGGTCAAGGTACTGCTACGATCCAAGTTGCATAAGGGATCGCAAGACAATATGAGGCAAAGGGAAAAATACGAGATACTCTATTAGTTAGTTTCCCTTTTATGGAAGCGTTAACAATTTATGGACGGTCGTAGTCTCAGTTTTTTTATTTGCAAATTCTTTAATGGAATGAAATAATAATATTTATAAAAATAATGCTATTCGGTCATTTGAAACTTATTGCTTAAATTATTCTCTTGACATAGCACCACCAAGTATTGCCACATGGTTTATTAAGAAATAAAAAATAAAAACATAAACACAAAAGAGATAGAAGAAACCTAAAATTTGAATCTTCTCTTTTTATGTTTTCGAATATCCTTTCGTTTTTTTTTAATATATATAATAACCTACAGGACACCACATGCCACATCAAGAGGGTCATCTTGAGCAATAAGTTTCAGATAGCCCAATAGCAGTATTCTATTCTTAATAATTTATCTTACTATTGGTTTTTTAAGCGAAGAATAATTACAAAAACAAAACAACAAATAACAAAATGACCAATAATTGACAATCAATAAAAACTGGGATCATTTCTTTCATTTCAGTTTTTGTTCGACCAGAATCAATGCAAGTTCTTTTTCTGGGTTTGAAAATATGAAGAATTAAAACATTACACATTATAAAAGAATAATTTTTATGGAGCTAATTAATTAATAAACAAAGGAGCAAAAAGATAAACTAATTTAATTAATGGATTAATTGCCTCTTTTTAAACACATGCTATGTATTGCTGAATGAGATCATCCCAACGTGTAAATAATCCAAACCCATTTTCATGGGATGAAAATAAATTTATTAAAATAAAAATATAAAATGTACAAATTAAAATTCTATTAAATGTATAAATTAAATGTTAGAAAGGATGTTATCTGCATTGGTATTATTATGTTTTTATTTTTTTTTTATTTTTTTTTTTATTTTTTTGAGTCTTGGGTTTAGGAACGAAATTCTACTTTGTTGGAGAACGGGGCATTAATTTTGTGTGGAGGGCACATTAATTTAGTTCTTCAAAAGAGCCAACATTGACCTTTGCTTGGGGACTCGAAAAGAATTATCTACATAAATATATGCGTTTAATTGCATAGAAATTGATCAATATTCAATATCACACGCATGTGTTTTGTTGAGCAATGCGATTGTGCCCTCAAATCAAGGACAATAGCTATTCTTTATAGAGAATTGCTACAAACATAAATAGATTACATAAAAGTAAATTCACAAATTGACGTGATTTTATGTGATTCGTTAGATCTACTTTACAATATGACGTACTACATCAAGTTACATCAGTTCGTGTGTTTACCTTTGTGTAATCTTTTTGTGTCTAAAATATTTCTCCTTTTTATAATTATTTTTGTAAAATGACGCTATTTTTATATGTTATTTTATAAAAATGTCTCTCATTTAAAGTATAATTGTATAAAAAATTATGAAATTATGTTGTATTTATCATTTTCATAGCAATGAGTCCCAAGAATAAAATTGGATAAGTGAAAAGTCACGAATTCAAAAATACATTTTACTACAAAATTCTATAAATTATGAGATTTTTCTACTTACAAACATGTGAGATTCTTTATATTTTGGCTAAAAACTAAAATATAAATATTATTTTATGTTAATTGATGTACAAGCATTTCACATCGATATTTTGATGGCATAAATATAATTTTTCTTTTCAAAATTATGAGTTTTGAAATAGGATGGAATAGTAATATGTGAAATATTCAGGTTACGTGATCATATATATATATATATATATATAATATTGCTATCATGCCTAGGTTTTAAAAATCCCCATTAAACTTCCAATTGACCATAAATAAGTGGAGTTATATCTTTATGAGAAATTATATTTGCAGTCGTGAGTGTGTAGACGCTGCGTAATTATTTTAAACAAATTAAATAAATAGAGGACCCACGTAAAAAGAAAATTAATTTTTTAATAATAAATTCTACTCTTTTTCAAAATGACTATACTGTATTTACACACTTCACGTATGTAGCATTAAATGCATAATAGAAAATGGGTGGCCTCGAAGAAAAGATGGACAGGTGACAAATGACAATAGACCTATGCATGGGTCGATATCAAGAGATGGAATAGATGAAGAAACTAGGGCTGGGTTCCACATTGAAACATTGTTTGCCCTACCATTGCAAGTGGATTGAATGTTGAGTGGATTATAATAATAATGATAATTTTTGTTACTCCAATTCTCTTAATCATGCATACATAGAAGAGACTTTGGGGCCAAGGAAAGAAAAATAAAAAGAGAAATGGAATCCATTGATGTTAACTAGTGAACCAAAAAGGTTGTTCAATTCTTAGGGATCAAGGGGACTATGGCTTGCCGATCGTCTTCCGACCTAATGGTACTTGTCCCCTCTCTTGCTTATGATGTCCAAGGATCCCCACACACCTAAGTCCTTGATATATTTTTTCAAAAATACTCGAGGGTTTTAAACCCTATGTTCTGTTAAGATTGTTTTTAGCAAAGTGGTATTGACTTTAAAAAACCAGATATTGCCTAAAGGAAAGTACTTTGTGAGCATAAAGTGTGCAAATCTCAAATAAAAAGTGAGGCCCATCGAAAACTTTTTCCATTAGAAGCTCTCCGCCCAAGTATTATAGGCCTAAAAGCCCAGAACCATTATGTATAAGGTGCTGGCTCGACCCACTAGAGCCCAAACTCTTTGCACATTACATTTACACAATAATGCACAAAGGTCTTCTGCTGTTGTGGGAGTTCGAAACTCTGTATTAAGCAACAAAATAACTCTTCTCAACGCACGTTCATGAACACATTTGAAGGATTGCATGAATAAAAGCTTACAAATTTTCGAATCTATATCAAGTCAAGTCAATTTGTTATTTCCCTTTTGGAGACCAAGCATTTCTAAACATTATAAATGTAGTGAAATAGTTTAAACTTTTTTAGAAACAGAGGATCACCTTCAACGACAAAAGTAAAGGAAACGCTTACTTGCAACTTGTGCTTATCAACCACACTTCTGTTGAAAAAAGAAAGAAACTGAACATGTTTCTTCACGAGATTTATCTCATTTTTTACTGGTAATTTGTAAATACAACATCGAAATATCTGCTAAGTGGGCAGACGATGATTGTGCACATACATAATATTAATTTGGGTAACAGTAAGACCACAATACATAAATCCAACCCTATTTATGAGCCACAAATTGGATTCAGACATAGAAGGTTACTTCATTACGCGTCTATGACTGTGAAGCTCACCCGACGCAGGGTTGTAGAAGCTTGAAGGCCAGCCCATAAACTTTGCATAAAGGAAAACAAATAAAGGAGCAGTCAAATACTTTCTAAACCCTTGGAACCAGGAAGGTCAATCCATTGCAATTGGATTTCCACTTCCCCACATTCCACATTTCTCAATCTGAGGCAGATATCTTGGACCACCTTGCCCTCGTTCCACATTATGCAGCTCTCTTCAGAAAGGCAGTTTTGCCTGCATGGCTGTACTCTTGAGATTATGGTGCCACTTGGGAGGCCTTGCAAATTCATCCTCAAGGCATCTATGTATGCTTTGATGTCAAACTCAGCATCTCCCATTTTGTCATCTTTGCTGAAAGTGTCATGATCATAAACAGTCTGCAATCACAAGAAATAATGACTGTCAACATTCGAAAAAGGAGGAAGGGGAGGGGGAGAGATAGAATCACAAAACAATGAACATTCATCAAGTGGCTTTGCCATATTTTTCATCATCTAGGACGTAAAGGACATTGGCTCCCAGTCTATGTTACTCCACAAAAGTCATTTCGACCTAAAAGGTAGATTTTATTACATCATATTTTGGGCTAGAGAACAAGTTGACTTGTCGGTTTCCTACTAGTTTTGCAGCAAAGCTTCATAAATGTGATGTGATCATAAAAAAACATGGCAAGGACGTATGAGAAAGCATTCTATACAGGAGACTGCAACCACTAGACAAATCAATTAATTACTAGTTGTTTATGATAAAATATGTCTTATAACCAAGTTAGAGTCCCGCATTCTTCAAGGAACTAACAGACAGTAGTCAAGTTAGCTTAGATATATACATGTACAGGACAAGTTGAGCTCCAGAATGTTGCACCAGTCAACCAAAATTCTAAGAGCACCATAAGAGGAGCATTAAAAGGTGAAGTAACCATACAATTCATTGTGAATGCAATTATCCAGAGCACAATACATCCTGAAGCTTAAAATTTTCCAAACATATTTTTCAGATAGCATCTAGGTAACTCTGGTCTATCTCAAGATAATTCTCAGATAGAATACGGAAAACGATAAAAAAATGGAAGGTTGTTTTTACACATGAAATTATGAAAATGCCTGTGGTTTAATTTAGATTTCATATACAATACATGTGGCAGTGAACAAAACACTTACCAGCTTTATTGGAAGATTAGGGTCAGTGACAGAAAGAGTTAGATCTTCATTCCACTCAGGATTAACGTCCTTCTTAATAACACGTGTCTTCAGTTTCTGCATCAAATGTCCACCCATATTCGATTAGAAGAAATGAACAGAAAATAGTTGAAAATGACTGACTACATAGAAGTTTATGAAACCATTTAAACAAATAACCGTGTTGCTACTTGCTGGCCACATATTACTCAACTAACCCATAAATGTATGCAACAAAAAATTGTATTTAAAATAATACTAAATCTAGAATTTCAAGCCGCAGATAGATTTTATGCACTCAGATTCATTACCAGTAGCGTACTCATTTTAGAAAGCAATCAGAGCAGCTATATGGTAAAAAATTATAACGGAAAAGAAAATTGTCCCGGTAGACATCAGATTTTGTGGTGAAAACAGCAGAAAAGTTCAATCATTTACATTGCTCCGACGAAATCGGGATCTTAAGATCAAATTTGATCCGAAATGCCAAAGCAAAAATCAAGAAACTTACCATATTCCCTAAACTTTTAAAAACTAAATGAGATTGTTAAGATGTCTTGGTTAAGAAATTAATGAAATAGTTGCCCTTGTTTTTCAAAGCATTGGAAAAAAAAAAAAAGTGTAAAATGTCAAAGCTATGGGGGCCTAGCAATAGGGTACGATGAGTGCTATCACTACCAAGATCATCTTCTGGACTGCCAAATCTGTGACCAACTTACTGCCATTTCAATGCCCAAAACAAGCAACAAGCACGTTTTGCACCCTTGTGTGAAGAGAAGGACCAGCAAGGAAAGAGGGATACAAAACTGGACAAGATATCTAAGAATTTCGGCTGATCCAACCTCCTACATCTGTTTACGACGATTGAAAAAAATAAAGCCTTCTGCCCTTCTCCTGCCTTTTTCCTTTATTTATTAACCAAAATATAAAAAGTTCAGATAACATTAAAAAAGAAAAATTGAACAATTACGTTACATCCTTAATTCTCATGAGATTCCAGTTGCTGCATGCATGGTCTAGTTAGCTCAAACGTTTTCTTCTTACTTCTGGGTGCGAAATTTATCGATCTTGTAACTATCAATAGTGCAGAAAACGAAAAGTAAGAACAGTAATAACTATTACATAGTTTTCCTTGGGTATTTTCCTCCTGCAAGATAAAAGTGCCAAGAGTCTAAACAACAAAACTACAACAGAAGAGGATGAGAAAGTAACAAAGGACAGAACCTGTTTGGCCATCTTGACGACGACATATGGGTCGCTGCTAGAGACGTCGCGGACGGCGAGATTGACGCCACGCTGGACGCGGATTCTGAGGAGTCCAAGCAAACTCTCCATTAAGGACGACGATGTTGTCGTTGATGAATGATCCTTCATCTGCTGATATATATCTCCCTCTCCTCCTCCCCCACTGACTTAGACCAACCAGTACTCCAACTCAAATGGCTTAATCTCTAACACCCACAAAAATAAAAATAAAAACTTCTGAATTTTACTCGAAAAATTATTACTTTTCAATTCTCTTTGTGCGAGGGATTGAGATGTTTGGGAGTTGGGAGGGAGATCAGAGATTCGAAAGAGGGAGGTAGGGGGGGAGAGAACGAGCGAGCTGAGAAGGGTCAGCTTTCTCTCCTGTATTAAAGAGAAAGGAAGGTGGCCGGGAGATACGGTAGCCGGTTTGACAGCCAGTTGGACCAGAGTTAATTGCGGACCGCGAATGATGCTATGTCTGTGAGGACGTTGTCGTCGGGGCCATGCATCTTTGTCCGATCATATTACTTGTTTAATTTAATTATTAAATATTTTCGAAACATGAATATTTGGTATTTTTATTTATTTAAAATTAAAAATAGTATTTACAACACACTGTCCATATTTCGGGACTATCTAATAATTAATAAAAATGTCTGGTTTTTAAAAAAACAAAAAAAAAAAAAAATCGGGACAACATATTCTTATAAGTTTCACATGTGTTGCATAAAAAATATCATGTCCAAAAGAAAAGACAGGAAGTATGTAATACAATATGTGAAAACATTAACATGAAATCATAGATCATGCATGTATCAGAAATTCAACATAAAATGAAATATTACGATGGGATCATAGGTTATGTATCATAAGCTATATATATATAGTCCAAAGTCACAAAGATAATTAACATAAAGCAAAGATAAACAAATTGAAAAGAATAACTAATTCTTCTTCTTGGATTTGTTAGTGTTGTTGTGGTTGTTTTTATTTCTAGTATTATTGTGGTTATCAATGGATATCAAGTCCTTATGGTTGGTACCTTGAGATATTGTTATTAATATGGTGGTTGTTGTTGTTGTGATGATAACATATTAAAATCTTTTTTAAATGCCATTTTTAAAACAAGAGAAATCGAAATCGTTATCGTATTGAAATAAAATACGATATTTATATTTTTAAAGTGTGCAAGTCTCACGTATTATTTTTAAAAAAAATATGATAAATTTAGGTCTTACATGAAAAAATAATTTTTTAATTATGGATTCCCATATTTTTTTTTAAAGGAGCCTGCGGGATTTGTACACTTTAGAACTGTTACTAGCATTGCTCTTTTTCAAATCTACTTTTGGGTATTTTTATAAGCAATCACACTTCTAACATTTCACATTTTAATTTGACATCTCAAACATATTTTTTGTTTGAACTTTGAACATTAGGTACTGATGAGTAAACATCAACACCAAATATATCATGTTCTTCGCGACCCACAAATTGTGAATAACATGTGATTAGGTATGACAAAATATGATAGAACTTGTCCATGCTTGAAGGACATAATGTGAAATCTAATCAAAGAGCTCTTATTAATCACATGCATCATTAATTGAAAGAAAGAAGTTAAAAAAATGCATAGTAATAAACTATACAAGTCACAAAGATAACAAGAAGTCAGCTGCTTTCTCTCTGTTTTTTGTTGTTTTAGATGTGTTTTTGTGAGTAACATTTTTTGGTTATTTCTTGTGGTAGACAAATTATAGCCTATCTCTTTTCTTTTTCTTCTTTCACATTATACATGTGAGTAGTAAGTACTGGTTGTTTATATTTCATCTTAGAACTTATACATATTTAAAATGAAGAGTAATGTTACATATAGTCGTGTAGTGTACAAACGACGCACAATCACTTTTGAAAAAGAGTAGGGTCCACGATTAAAAAAGTTAATTTTTTTTTCATATAGATCCCGTATTAATTCATTTTTTTCAAAAAGACTGTGTGGCGCTTGCACAACCACGACTGCAAATATCATTTCTCTAAAATGAATAGTTTGGAGTTTTTTTTTTTAAATAATGCGTAGCACTTATATAACCCATGAATATATCTAACATTACTCATTGTTCATTTGAGTTAAATCAAAATCCATCGGATGGCATATTATGGTTAATTGAAATTGCAGTGGATTTCACAGTATTACACCTGACTGTCCAAATTAATTATAAAACGGATAATAATATATATAATTTTTTTACAATTATTTTATAACTTATTTAAAATTAACCAAAATATATGATAATTTCTATTTTAAATAAATACCCTTTATTTTTATTTTATTTTTTATTTTTGAGGAGACCCTTTATTTTAAATTAAATTATAAAATAGTTGTAGTATAATAATAGTTTTATCATTCTCCTAAAAGAATAATTGAGTAAAAAGTTATAAAAATCATTATGGGTGAACAAAGTTATGATTCAAAGGCCCATTAATGTCAGGCCCAGCCTGCCATCCCTTCTCAAATTTCCACGTTCCCGCGCTTAGCTCTGGAAGATCGGAAAGAGATCGGCTATGGAAGACGAAGAACGACAAGAACCGTGGGAAGCACTAGACGTAGACGATTCAGTTCTCTCCTCTTTCCTCAAATCCGCCGATTGCGCCTTCTCGTCCTCCGAAAAACCCATTCTCCGACGCTGTTCCCGCCCCCCTCTCTCCCAAACCCTAGCTTCTCAATCCCAAAAATCTAAGTCCCCGTCTCCGTTAGCTTCCTCGCCGCGACTCATTCCGGGCCCTGCTGGAGCGGTTCAGTCAGCAATGCTCCGAAGAAACCGGCACAATCAGAGCTTGTTGGACGGTGAAGAGAGGCCTGTCCCTACTCAGGAGTATCTTAGGAGAGTTGTGGAAAGTGGCAACCCTGACGAGGACGATGACGACTTCGCTTGCAATCCTTGGCTTTGCGCTCTGGATTTTATCAGCCGTGAAGGTTTTGATTGATGATTTGTGATTCTAATATAGTTGGATTTTATAATTTGAATTGCTGCTGTACGAGTTGTTCTGGGGCTTTCTTTTTTAGGTAAAGGTACTGCCACCGCGCCTTTGAGCTCGATCAAGAACGGGGTTAATGGCGAGAGAGTGGCTCAGGTATTGTTAATTACGAGTTTGCAAATGAGTCTGAATCAGGGGACATGTGTAAAGTATTAACCATTTGGATTTGTTTTGTTTCGAAGAAAGCACCGGAAAACAACTGATTTTCACGGCACATAATTTACGAACCAACCCAAAACTTTTGCTAATTTAGATAGTTGTGTGTGTGCTTGTTCTGAATGAAACTTACTTTTGTTCACTATTTGATGCTAACCCTTTCTATACGTTCCCTAGAATTAGCAACCAAGTATAGGCTTCCTGACCGTAGCATCCATCGCACGCGTGATTAATTTATTAGAAGTTGATGATAGATAATCTTTGACTTACTACGCTATATTCTAATTTCGTCTCTGCTTGGAATTAGGTTATTGCCATTATCAAATCAAGCACCCAAAATGGTCTTGGTGACATGATGGTGACTCTGAAGGTGAAATTATACTGGAATGTGGCTATAACTCCAATGCTTTTATCTTTTTTGCCTTCAGTTTTTTACTTTCTTTGACTATTTATAATTAGTGGTGTGACCCAAATTTTGATTACAGGATCCAACGGGTACAATTGGTGCCAGCATTCACCACAAAGTTTTTACTGAGGGTGAGTTTGGGAAGGACATATCTGTTGGCGCAGTTTTAGTACTCCAGAAGGTTTGATTTTGATATTTAGGAGATTCAAAGCATTTTACGCCATTAATGAGTGTTGAATTTGAGGCTATGACGATGTTGTCGACATTGCAGGTTGGTTAAGCGTGTTTCAAATTTTTGTTTATTTTCAGGTTGCTGTTTTCTCCCCTTCACGCTCTACCCATTACATGAATGTAACCCTTAGCAACTTGGTCAAGGTACATTCTTTCTGGTGTTTACAATTTATCAAGTTATTATAGATCATTACAATATGGGGGAAGAAGTCTTTGGACGATATTGGATTATGGTTTGCCCACATCATCTCGTTCTTTTTCTTTCCGATTTCTCTCACGTAGTAGTGAACCTAAGTACTTACCTCTTGCCTATCAAATATTTTGAAACGTTGAATGTGCTTGGGATAAATGTTCATATCCCCAGTCTATATAGACAAATGTTTAAAAATGTGGATACAATAAATCGTCACAATAAGCTGGGATAGTAAGCAATGTTTCTTGGAAATATGGCATTACTGCCTGGTGGTGGATGGTCTATAACGGATAATAGCTATGCCAAATTGTAAGAGTTTCATTTTTTTCAGTGTGCGCCGGGGTGGGGGGTTAGAATCTTTGTTTCATATGTGACGACTAAGAGACCACAAAAAACCTTGCAGAAACAAATGGCTTATAAGTTTCTTTTTTCATCAATATTATTTTTAGAAAAAAGAAAAAAATAAAACTTGTTTAATTATCTTCAATCTATCTTACATTATAATATAAAAAAACACTCAGTTTGCTGTACCCTGATACAAGATTTTGTTAAAGTTTACAGGTGATCTCGAAGGATAGTGGACCCCCATTAAAACAAGCATATCCTGCATCAATCAAACATACTGCTCCTGCTCCTGGTACGTGTTGTAGTTTTTTGTTCCAGTTTCTGATTTTACGATGTGTTACCTTCATTACTAGCTATGGGATCCTGTCATTCAAGAGAACTTTTTAGTTTAACTGTCCATTTACCACTTTTTTTCCCCATAACAGAAACATGTGAAAAGTCCTGGATGCCTAGGTGGACGTTTTCTCCATCGCAGGAAGTAGCTGAAAGAACCATGAATAGCTTCAGACAAACTTCTAAGTTGAGAGGAAGTACACAGAGTGATAAGGATGCGGAGAAAGGGAATGCAGCACCACAAAGTAGCTGCCTTGGCAATGGAAAGAGCAGAACCCAAAATGATTTAAAAGAGAGAGAGTCCTTGTTCATGAGAATGGGTTTTGCCAACGGTATGACTGAAGTGGCTCCAAGAAAGGACACCATTGGTATAGACAAAGAAAATGGGTCGAATGAGGAGTCCAATCCTTGTAAACAGACTGAAGGAGGCAACACATCCGGCAACACGCATTGCATTGGTGAAACAGCTAACTTGATTGATGATCAAGAAAGTAGTGGAACAAATGGAGTTAATAAGAAGAGTCAACCAGCAGTTTCGAGGACTACACTTCCACAGTGGACAGATGAACAGCTGGATATGCTAATGGCATTTGACTGAGGTGATGAATCTCAAATATGGTTGCTCAGTTTGGCGTAATCGTAATCACGGAAGATGAAATTGATCTCAAAAGTGTACATACATCACGTTCTTGCACTGTTTTCCATTGGTAATAACATGTCTTTAATGATAGGCATGAAAAACTAGGAAATTTCCATCTTACATGTTCTTTTCAAAGAAAAATCATAGAAATGAAAGAAAGACAGTCAATGTAAATCTGCATTCAGCTTTTATGGTCATGTTAGAGGCAGAGGGCAGCTTTTACGACAGCATTTTCTTGCTTATTTAAAAAAAAAAAAAAGGGAAGAAGAAGAAGAAAAGACAAAAAAAAAGTTCTGTATTTTGTTGGGTGGAGGGAAAACAACAATTGAAAAATTGGAAATTACTATCACGAAGAGTTAATTCCACAAGAGGAATTAAAACTGGCCTTACAAGTAGTACATCCTGAATGAAAAACTCTAAAATAAACAAAACTGAACTATACTTCCATTAAGCAACAAAATCTTTTCTAGACCGCAAAAACAACGAAAAGTTTCTTGTATCTCTCTCTTTTTGGAAGGTATAGATTCTCTTCTTAACTCGTAAATAAGACCCCAAAAAAGTCATTGTCAAATAAAAATGTTGAGACATCTGGCAATCATCAACCTTCTGAAAGGGTACACGGCTCTGCAGGATGGGAACCAATTCT
Source organism: Carya illinoinensis (assembly GCF_018687715.1). Lineage (NCBI taxonomy): Eukaryota > Viridiplantae > Streptophyta > Magnoliopsida > Fagales > Juglandaceae > Carya > Carya illinoinensis. The sequence goes on from NC_056767.1 coordinate 25,340,111, forward strand.
TGAGCCTCCAAGAAGTTTGCTTAATCTCGAATAACCTATTGAAATAGCTTCCTTAATCTTTCAACAGATTGTGTTGCTCTTTTATTGGTTGGCTCAAGGACAAGTGCATATCTAAAATCTGCAGGATAAAAACAAAATCAACCAAATGACCCGAAAAATGAAACCAAGTCAAAACACGAGATGTACACCTAGAAACACTGCCAGGTGAATACAGCTCTGGTTCATTGTTATTCTCCACATAGTTTTTAGCCATTGTATATGGTAACTCACGATCTCATTGCAATTAGCTTAAAGAAGCACATTCATTCCTCTTACTCTAGCTTTGAAATACCATGATTCCAAACAAATTTGAATGAAAAACCTTATTTAAATTTTTCTCTCCTTTCCCAAAAACTAATCTCAAACAAATTCCCATAATTCTCAAATATTTCCAAACATTTTTGGTATCCAAACATGGCCTAAGTAGGACCAAAGCTGAGTATGGGAAGGGCAAGTTTAATTAAAGAATTTACAGGAATGGAGTTCAAGAAATTACTACCTTCCAAAATATGCCATAAAAAAAAGATAAAAGCTTTTTTAAGGATAAGGAACACTCGATGGAGGAACTTAGATCTCTCTTCTTTAATACATTATTCCTATGGGCATTAACTGTTAATTTTAATGGGCTTAACTTTCATGGTTTTCTTGTATCTATTTCTTCTTCCTAACTAGGTGTTTCTCTTGCATACGTCTGGTGTACTTAGATAATGCCTTTTTTCTTTTTATATTAATAAAAAATTTTACTTAGAAAAAAAGCATGCTTCGGATGGTAACTAGTGAACAAATAATGGGCATTATTCTGACACAACCAATTTAAGAAACACCAATACTTTTATTTTCTACAGAAAGGGGGAGTAGTTCACCTTCAATTGCTTCCTTATAATAGCCTAGCATCTCTCTTGCTGTGGCTCTTCGTAAATAGGCCTTTACATTCTGAAGAAAGAGCAGAAAACAAATGTTGAAGCATATCAAATGACAGAAGCACTCATATAGAGGAATATCTCTAGTAGATTAAAAAATATCATGTATTCTAAAATGCATCATGGAAGAAATTTTAAAGATGATACAGTTGATAGGAAGGTCTTATTCATCCAGCTACATAAATATTGAACCTTCAAAAGTATGCACAGTTAGGGAATATCTCTAGGAGCTAGAGCTTTCTTTTTTCATACTTTGTTGCCTTGGGCTTCGGTTATTGTAATGGATGGGATTAATCGTAATGACTTTCATGCTGTTTTTCAGCTTTAGCTTATAATCAGGTGTTTTCACTCTTGTATACTTCCTGTATACTTAGGCTATGCCTAATTACGTGGTTTCAATAAATTTCTTACTTATAAAAAAAAAAAAGAAAAAAAAGGTATGCATGCACCACGTCCTTAAGTTATACTGCCAAAATTCAAACCCAAAATATAGTAGGATTTGGCAACATGACAGAATGGACAGAACATTGTGGGTCAATTGGGAGCATAACCCTCATTGTCATCTTTCCTGTGACTGGTGCTGTACTTTATTTTTCAGGTCAATCACGTAGCTGAACAGTAGACCGAAAAACATTATGCCTACTATTTTACACTACATTATGTATACCACAAATTATCACTGATACAAAACAACCAGAGTTTTTATCAAGAGATTCATATTCAACGGTAAGTCATTGACTGAATTATCAGAGAAAAGTTTTATTCTACTTGTCAAAAGAAAACCCTTTACAGATGAGTCGGTCAAAGACATTAACAGCCTAAATCAGCGCTGAACTTAAAAGACCTGACCATATTAAGTATAAACCTTTCTTGGAGAGCTAGCATCAACAAACTGGGTTTTTTCAATTTTACTTGTTAAGACACTGTAAGCCCTAAACCCTCACACTAGAGATTTTTCCAGAAGAAACTTGTTACCTTTTTATCAAGAGTGATAGCTTGAGTACAATCTGCCTCAGCTTGAAGGTAACTGTATGCGCAGAAACGAGTTGGTCAATCACATTTAATAATAATACATTGATCTAGCTCAACTCCCGAGAATATAATTATACCTCCCCAGTTCCAGATATGCTAAAGCCCTATTACTGTAATATGTTGCATTACTGCCACTGAGTTTGATAGCTTCTGTATAAAAGCCAATAGCCTTCTGCCACTGCATATCCTTGAATGCTTGGTTGCCCTAATTCACAGAACCCAATAACACATTCAGCTCGGAAAAATATATCCAAGATTCATTAAAAAGAAAAATGGAAAAGAAAAGAAAAAAAGAAATTAATGAATACTTTTTTTATTCGCACCAGGTGTCTGGAACAGCGTCCCAACTAATCCTGGGGGCGAAAAGGCCCTCGGCAAGGAGTTTTCCACAAGTGCACCTCGGGTAATTCAAAGGGAAAATCCCCCAATACAATGGCCCCTAGAGATTGTTTGCACCCAAGGGGATTTGAACCTTAGACCTAGGGGGAGCATACCCCCAAGCCCAAGGCCTTTACCACTTGAGCCAACCCCTAGGGGTTAGAAAAGAATGAATCATTGAATGCTAAGAACATATATAGCCACCATAATTAGTTGGGGATTAAGGCTGAGTTGAATGAATCATCCTTTACCTTTTCTTTAGCAATCTCAGCAGACTGCTCCTTGCTCAGAACATTTCTAGATGATTTAGGTTTGGAAGCAGTATCGGCCTGCTCCTGCAGAGATGTATACATGGTATGCACTGTATCTAGTAAAAAGCGGTCACCGCCATGCCTGGCTATCAAGGATACTGAAATAGGACACTTGTTGTGAAATCCTAGTGGTATTGTGACCTGCAAGGAGACATCAACAGGACAGAGATGATATTTGAGCAGTACACACCACTATATAACAGAGAAGTAACAAACAGCAAGCAATTAATTTTTGATATTAAGGGTTCAAGACACAGGAAAATTATGTTATCAAACAGGAAAATTATGTATATCAAACCTTTTCAGAGAGAGATAATCACCTGACAGCAGCCTGATATGCTAGCAATACTCAATAAACTACATGCACAGCTCTGGTAGTCCTCTGACAAAATCTCCTTCCCACCAAGTTTTGGAGAAGTATCAGCAATGGTAGGGATCACCAGAATTCCGTCATCCTAAAGGAAACATCAAATATAGAAACAAGAATAAATAAAAGTGACTGTAAAGAAAATTATAAAAAAAATACCAATAAAAAGTAACAAGGCAGAATTTACTCGCAGAAAGTTCAAAAAATGCAGTACCCGTTCTTCCCACTTGAATTGGTAAAAACCCAATTGCCCCCAAAAAGTTGTATAGAAATAAAAACAAATAGATAAATAGACGAATAAAAAAGCTTTATTCTTAAAAAAGAATGACTAAAAGCAATATTGATTGGAAGTTCGTGAATAGATACTTAAAAGTCGATACACATCTCAGCAATGTACAACTTAAGTGGCCAAATTAGAAACAGACACTTCTACTTCTGTAGAGCTATCACCTTCAAAAGAGAGTGCATAGCAGACCGCATTTCATCCCTGATTGATTTGTAGCTTTCAAAAACTGTATCAGGCATCTCAAGTGTTCCGAATATTTGTGATGAGATTGCAGGATCCAAAACAGGCTTTACCGAACTAATCCATTCCGCATGATTACGTTTGAACTCATGTCTGCATCAAAATGGGTCAAGATGAACCACCATTAACACATTCTCCAGGGAATGGTACCAATATAAAGAACATGAACAGACTAAATCAATAGACACCGCATACTACTTAGAGAAGAATGCAGCATACAAGTAAAAGGATGCCAACAAAGACAGATATCCTTTGTTGGATTAAATATCAGGACAAAATATTTGACTGGTGAATTTACATCCTCCTCCTCCAAAAAGAAAAAGTGGATCAGAGTACAGATGGGAGTCACCAGAATAGCTGCCATCTCTTCTTGACTAATCACATCAACAAGATTGAAAAAGGCACAGCAACAACTGGCATAAGCAACCACATCATATTCAACTCCTATACAGGGCAGCTCAATGAAGGACGCTGCTCACTGCCTTTGAAGACCTACAAAGTCGTGCAATGGCTAATTGAAAACCCATGCATGATTTGGCTTACAACAGATGATGCTGATGCCATTTGACACTTTGAGTAGGCTTGTGTAGTTTATTCATACTCTTGTTTTCAGTTCCATTTGTTGGTTAGGCAGATTGTAGTAATCTCGGAATTGCAGGACATGGGCTTCCATAATGGTCCATGAGTCCTATTATGGACATTCTTATGTTATTAAGCTTTTCTTCGAGTGACAAATTATTTTTGTTTTTCATTTAATTTTTTAAATAATTGTTCATCTTATCAGGCTTCTACCTGTGGTTTAGAGTAGTTGTTACTTCTGGATTTGTAAAGATCTATTGAGTCTCAATTCTCTACCATTAGAAGAACTGATCTTATAAATATAGACAATTATTCTAGCTTAATGGAGCACCATTTATAAGTAGTCTTTTTCACCTTTGTATCAATATAATAACAATTGTATGCAATCAAGAAGCAAGCTAACCTTTGAAGAAACTGCATAACATTTGCAAGCAATCTCATGGAAGAAGTTTTCAATTCACCATTTGATTTCTGGCTGTGAAACTCTTTCAAGCTTGGAACTTTAGACTTGAGATAGTCTTCAACATTTTCATGCTTCAATGCTTGTCCTGAAGAAGTTTAATGAGGCATAATGTACCAAAATTATGCCATTGAATGTAGAAAAAAATGACAAAAAAAGGACATGAGGCAATAGCAGCAATGATAATGATGACACATCAGCAGCAAGAAGATAGAGAAGTTTTTGCTTAGAGGCACACAGCAAATTGACATACTTCCAAAAAGCTTCTCGGTGGATTTGATGACCACTTGAGCAACCCTGTCAACATTAATCTTTAAAAGTTGAAAGCAATCATCAGCAATGATAATTTGCCTGGGATTGCGTTGAACTGCATATGGAAGTTGCAGCAGCACATGGCCAACACGGCGTAGAATATTAGGATCCTTGGCAAACCATCCTGCCAAAGTTATTGCATAGCTTCATTAAAATGAAGTTACGTGAGAGCACTACAGAGTGTATTGATGGCTAGCTGCAGAATCTATTTTTCCAGCCAAGCAAAAGGCAGTTAGCTACATATGATTGCCAAAAGGAAACCCAGAATAGAACTAAACCACCAAGTATGACACCTACCAAACCATGGTGACTGCATACTAAACCACATGTAATGACTAAGTAATTCAAGGCATACCTTCTTATAATCACTCTTAAACTGGGATTTCAAAGAGTATAAATGAGAAACCCACAGCCTATCTCAATTCCAGAAAAATTACATGCACTTGTACGAAAATGAAATTCACCTATTAATAGTACAAAAATTACATGAATAGCTTTTAGTGTCCAAATTCAATTAACGGTTGCTTATTACAGAAGTAGAATTAACTACTCGTGGCATTTTATGAGGCTTAAAACAGATGCATGGAATCTTAACTTAAAAAATATTTTTTTTATAAGTAGCATGGAAACTTAACTTAAAAATATAGGGAGTGAAAGGCATAAACTGTTTGTGAAACGAATCCATCTCCATTGATCCCAATGTACATTGACTTGAGCAAACTGAATGTAGATCCTCATACACAAATCTTTTCCTCACTGATCCAATATTTTGAACACAGAAGGCAAACCAGAATAGAACTACTACCTTTTATCCACATCTAAAATCATATGCAAACAGTAAAGTTCATACATATGTTCCATTTCTCCAACAAAGGGGAAAAGAGGACAAAAAAAAAAAAAAAATTCACGTCATAGGCAAAATAAATGTAAGAAGGGTAAAAGGGCTATCTCTCATCAACTTGACACAACTTAACAAAAGCCCAGACAATGAAAACATGATATGTATCTCCTTAAAATGGCTAGGATATAAAAACTATGATACATATCTGCATTAAGGTAGCATACAAGATTGTAGCCATGCATACCAATTGTATCAAGGCTTGTTGAAATAGGAATAATGCCCACATGAGAAACAGCCCCGTGCGAGGGTCGGAATCCTAAAATGCCACAAAATCCAGCAGGTATTCTCACGCCACCAACCGTATCAACACCTGCCATATACTGTTAGTACCAAAGGCATGACCATATGCTAAAGGAAAATTTTATACACTACACTACCATCCCACTTTCATCCCACTATGATGAGGTGGGATTGCCCATAAATCTTTATATTTATTCTTTAAAAAAATAAAGGATCATCCAAAGTTGATAAATGTGCCACATCTTACATAGTGGGATAAGAGTGTGGTGTATAGCATTACTCTATGCTAAAACAATTAGATTGCTCCAGAAGTTAAAATATGATCAAGCATCACATAAGATCTATCAACCAATTTTAAATAGCTTTTGGCAGAAAAAAAAAAATAACATAAAGAGTGCCAGAGAGAATGGAACTTTAGTAATTGAGAAGTATACAAAAGAAACACCTAAAAAACAAGATGAAAAGAACTAATGCCTAATATCCAATTTATTGACGGTTTCCAAAATGGTAACTACATTCACACGAGTGATAAAGGTCAATAACCATGAAAAGGAACTTGTTCCAAAAGCAAATTTGATCCTGCAGACATAGACTTCCAGACTAGGATACTTGATCAAAGCATAATTAACATTGCTGGTGCAGCATTCTAACTAATACCCATTCAGCACGCACATCAATACTGGCCCAGAGATTAAACTCAAATTTCCATTATTAAGAGATAGTTCAAAGTTTCATCTGCTAAAGTCGCCATAAGTATGGAGTAATTCAAAGTAGGCAGATAAATATTTCACATAAAATATAAATAGCTTACCGGTAATTCAGTAACTTAGCATCAGTAATTCTATGATTTTAGTTGAATGTGCAACACTTACTTTTTAAGTTCCACCAGGTTCCACCATAATTACCCATATGAAGAAACATATTTGCAGAAGCACATATCAAAATTGAATTTTCAAGGGTTGAAATAACAAAGATAAAACTTAATCTTGCTTCGTATTCATATTCAAGCTACAAGCCTACAATGTTGATGACCTTGCGGCAAATTGAAACAATAATACCGTCAGCATATTGTATTTCACACTTATTATTAATGTAAAGAAAGCTTTTCTTTTGTTTTTTTTTTTTCATTCATTTTTTTCCTAAGGAAACAAAATGTATTTTAGTTCCTAAAATTCCCAACGGTGCAGAACACGTCCTTTGTTAAAAAATTGTGAATTATAGGAATTTTGGTTTTTTTTAGCATAATTTAAATTGCGCCTGCCTAGCCGAAACTACAGTCAATTCAACCACTTAAATATTGTGATACCCCATTCTGGTAAGTGATAAGGGTAGGTGGTGTATGTGTATGGGATCCTTCCACATTGCTTAGGAATGAGAAGTTCTTGCTATTTAAAATGTCCAAATGGGGCTACAATTGTATCATTGACTAGTCCTTTTGAAGTATAGACCATGTGGCTTAGACCTTCTATTATGACATTACAAATGGTATTAGAGCCTATCCTAACAAAAAATGTGGGACTTGAGCTATGCCACCTACGATAGACTGGCCCGACAAGGACATCAGGAATATAAGGGGGGAGATCGTGATGTTATGATAAGTTATAAAGGGTGGGTGGTGTATGGGATCTCATATTGCTTGGGAATGAAAAGTTTTTGCTCTTTATAATATTTTAATGAAACTCCAATTGTATCATTGGCTAGTCCTTTTGGGATATAGGCGGCCATGTGGCTTAGGCCTTATATTTGGGCATTACAGATACTTTGGGCATCAACTGAAACAAAAGAAAATTTTGACGACAAGGAATCCTAGAGACCATACAAATGCAACATCTTTTACCAAGTTAAATCCTGGACCAATGTAATATGCCTACATCACACTGATCAGGTACATTATTGGCTTTTCACCGATGGGACATGGCCCTTAGAACTGAAACAAAAGAAACTACATAAACCAAACCAATGTAATAACTCTACCTGCCTTTCATCTTTGCAAAAAGAAAGGAAAAGCGGAAAAAACTAAGATGACAGGAAAGGAAATGGAAATCAAAACATAAGAAATTGAACCCATTAGCATTAAAGCAATCAAATAACCAAGTTTACCGCTGGAGACTTCTAGTGAATTTTTTAAACATGGATAATGTATGTGCTGAAACTTAAGAAAAAATTAAGGGAAGGGCAGTCAGTTGTTGAGAGTTGATAAGAAGCTCACCCAATGAGAAGTCAACAAGATTAGCAGCCACAGCCACAGCAGCCCCACTAGAGGAACCACCTGGTAATCTTGCAGGTGCTGCAGGATTGGTGGGTGTACCATAATGCTTATTTTCTCCACTAATACTGAAAATAAGACATGCCAAAAAGATGTCACTACTAAAATCCGGACAACAGCTAGAGAGGGAGAGTTTGGAATGGCACTTTTCATATTTTTATTTTTGTTGCATTCACCATCCTCATATTTGATACTACTCCCAGGAGTAGTATCAAGGGGAGAGAGAGAGAGAGCATAATTAAATAAAAATAAGTAGACAGATGAAGACAAACTGTACCCTAAGCAATATACATTTTTAGTAAGTTCAAATAGATGTTTATCATAGCAACAGGAAGGATCAACAGTACAGAGCCCAATCTAGGATTGAAACAAATTGAGTACTAGGCAGATACCCATATGCTAGTTCATCCACAACAGTTTTTCCAATGCAAGTAGCGCCTCCTTCAACAAGAGCAGTAACCGCAGGAGATGTACAGGTAGCTTTTTCATGCGTATTCACCCAGTCTGGATGGCCAAATCCGGTCACATGTCCATCAATGTCAAATCTGATGATTATGATAAAAGATTAAATAAATTAGAAAGACTTTTGCCACTTATGATCAGTGTTCACAAGAACACAAAAAATAAAATAAAATCAGAAATCAGCAGTGCAAATACAACCAACGTTCATGGCTACGGCAAAAACAGCAATGAACTTCTCTTTTACTTTCCTCAGCAACCAGAAAAGATAAGTTAAAACTAAAGAATGACAAACCCAATTAACAGCATCTTTGATCAGGAGTGATAATAACTTGCTTAACTGGTCGCAAAAAAATATTCTTTTATAAGAAGCTCGCTAAAATAATAAAATAAAATTGATCCCCAGCTCAACTCAGCTAAATATCCAATTACTTGGCGTAGTTGGAAATTAAAATAAAACCAAATAGCATAAAAATTATTAAAATTAATGTTCTCTTAACTTCATTTTATTCAAGTGATAGATTTAACATCCCATAAGAAATAGATGCCAAAAGTTGGCGTTGCATTATTTACTGCAGGAACCCGAAACAAAAATAAAACCTCAATTCAACCAAGCCTACCAGGACCTTGAAAAGCAATCACGTAGGCTACTCCGTAAACTTTCCACTAATTCAATCGATAGTAACACAAAAGACCAGAACTTCACCACTTTTTTTCTCTTTTTTCCTTCCCTCCCAACTTTTCTCAGCAACCAAGCAGAACGGCGAAGTAAAAAGAGTCACTGAATCGAGCTAACTCTTTACATACTTCAAGACCCACGAACAGAATAAACCAAAACAAAACAAAAAAAAACAGAAAAATAAAGATAGAAATAATAACAATATTAATTAAAACAATAAAGATTGATTTTGAATAAAATGAGATTACACGTCGGAAACAGCGAACGTAAGGCCAGTGAGAGGGTGCGGAGCTTTGGGTGGAAGCGGCGGAGGAGGAGGAAGCAGCTGAAGCTTCTCAATAAACGCGCCGAAGTCTTCCCTGATGGCTTTCTTGAGCTTTCTCGTTACAAGCAGAATTCCAGCCAAGCCCAATCCCAGCAGCACCCACAGGTTGGCAGATTGAGAGGCCATTTCTATTGAATTTCGGATGATTATTCTCTAAACCCTATAATAGAATGGGGGACGCAGGAGGGTTTTAGTAAGAGAGACACGGAGACGGAGAGAGGGAGGGACGGAGAGGATAACGCAGTAGTATTTTGTTTTGTAGTTTTGTAGCAAACTGCAAACTCTAATGGAGCAATTCGCCTAAAATAAAAATAAAATAAAAGTAGAAAACCACCGGCATTTTTTTTATTACACTTATTTAGTTTAATGTTTAATAACGGTGAGATTTAGACAATGAGATTAAATAAAATAATTTTAAATAAAAGTTTAAAATTAAATAAAATATTATTTTTTAATATTATTATTATTTTGAGATTTGAAAAAATGAATTGTTTATTATAAATTATATAAAAAATTAAAAAAATTATAATAATGAGATAAGATGAGTTAAAATCGTTTCTCAAACCTAAATCTTAAATCTTTTCATTTTTTTTTTTAAAAATTTGTCAATCTAGATTTCGTGGAATCATGTGTCTTTTACCAATTAAGTATGAATGAAAAGCATTAAATTAAGATAAAATAAATTAATATTAAGCAATATAATATAATAGCAAGAGGGTTGCATAAAGAGTATTAATGATTTAATTCCAAGCTCAGTTATATATATTTGATATATTATTGGCTTATTATCATTATATCCATTATTTTTGTTATCTCAAGTGTTTGTGTGAATTATTTTATCTGAGGTTAAAAAAGTAGAATTATGTTGTAATATATATTTTTTTTTATCAATTTATTATATTTTTATGTATAGGATAATTGATATGGAAATTTTAAAATCTAGTTCAAGTTGCATTGAATCAAATTATATGAAAGTAGGTGAGAATAAAACTATAGTTTATCGTTAGAAACGTAATTAATCCAAGATTGATATATTTGCTTTTCAATTTTAAACATATATTATTGTGTATGGGGATAATAAGTAAAATTATTCTTTTTGATTTTGATAAAATAAGGAAATAAAATAAAGTTTTGGTTCCTATTATTGTTAGCAGAAAACTATCAAACTTCTTGTTTAGTTCACAGCCGGTGCTAAAATATATCTATAATCAATTGATGTGGCTCTTTTTCTTAATGTTAAATTTTAAATGTTTCCATATAAAATTTAAACAAAATAGTCGACCAGCCACCCACACGGCGTTCCAGGCCTAGACTTTGCGGAAAATCATGTTGCAGCTCCAGCAATTTTGCCCACTATTCAACAACGTCATCTCATGTGAGGACCTCTCTCTCTCTCTCTCTCTCTCTCTCTCACACACACACACATACGTTTGGGTAAAAACCTAATGTCTATACCGTAGATGTTGTCATTGCTACCACCATCTAGACTTTGATGCCGCCACGCCTAGTTGCCAAAGATGCCACTCCTGAACCCCTGGTTAAACTCCAAAGTTGTCCCTATCTCTCCCTCGTACTCTTATGTGCCTTAATTATTAGAAACTCCATAGGTTGATTTGCCCCACTTCCCACCTGAAGCATCATATTACCACTAGACCTATCACTCCATGAACTAGACAATAGTTAACATGGTGACTCTATTATAGTATTCTTTGTTTTGATTGTGATTTTCAAATCCCTTATTTCTGTGTATTAGTTGAGCTAGTTTTTATACATGCAAACTCTTATGAACAGATTATATACACATATAGATTCCATCAATCACGTAGCATAGAGTCATTGTTTTGAAATTATCGTTCTTTATTTACATTTACACATGGAATAGATAGATACTTGAATAAAATTCCAAATTTGATACAATTAATTTAAAGTTTGATTTCTTTGTTTTCTATTTTAGATTTGAGTTTGAACAAATGTTGGCTAAACAACAAAATGTAGTTATTAGGCTAATGCTTTGGCTATATTTGTAATTGGTTTGAAAGTGTGTGATGTCTTCGAGTGTGTAGAAACAAATAAAAATATTGGAGGCAAAAAGAATGAGGGTGTTTAAGAGCCAACGATGAGAATAACATTTTCTTTAGAAGATGAAGTAAGAGTATATTATACAAGGTATGCAAACGAAATTAGTTTTAGCGTGATAAGATGAAATTGCAAAACCAGAGCTGGTGGGATGGTTAAGTATTTTCACCCTTACTTGTGTTCATCAAGACAAATCTGTGAGCACATCATCGGATATTCTTAATCCCGAATCGATGGAACATAAAGGTTGCAAAGCTAGGATCAATGCCATATAGGTTTTGAATGAGAGTTCTACTTGACTCATGTTGTGCTCTAGCATACGGATATTTTTAGTCTTGGAAAATCAAGATAAATTAAATGTTATAAGAAGTTGGATAAGCTAATGAAGAGAAGACTAGAATACAATGACACGGTTGTCATTCAATTGAGCAAGAATCACAATTCTTGCATTGTTGAGGTTGGAGGGACGTACGAAAATATCACGTTTGGAAAGAGATGCACGTAAATACATACATGAGATCAAATTACTTTAGCTAGGTTAGGAGGTGTTGAAACACTACAAAACTATTTCATAAGAATTTAGATGCAAAATAGTGATTTATATTATGTTATGGATGTTGATGATGAATCCAGATTACAAAATGTGTTTTGGCTGAATGCCAGTAGTAGAGTTATGTACAAGTTTTTTTATGATGTTATAACTTTTGACACAATATACTTGACTGATGTATATAAAACGACATTTGCTCATTTTGTGGGAATTAATCATCATGATCAATCAATTCTATTTGGTTGTGACATGGTCTTCAGATAGAATATGAACATGTTTGTATGGTTGTTTGAATCGTGGCTTAAGTGCATAAATGATTGCACTCCAGAAGCCATAATAACAAATCAAGATAAAATGATACAAATTGTAATTGAAAAGGTATTTTTAAAATTTCAACACTGATTTCTTGTAACATATAATGAAAAAATTCAAGAAAATTATGGCGTATAAAGCTAATATGATGATATCAAAAGCAAACTACACACATATGTTTACTTCTTAATGAATATTTTCTAGATTTTTGCATTCTCTCCCTATGGCATATTATGGAAAAAAAAATTTTGAGGACTTTGGGTGTATGCTCATAGGTGTGTTTATGACACATTAACCCATGATGAACTTGAAAAACATTGGCAGCAACTTGTTGATACTTTTGATTTGCGTGATCATTGCTTTAATAACTATATTTTGAGTAGCATTTATGGGTGCTAGCTTATGTGAGAAATCAGTTTTAAGTATAAATGGCAACTACTTACAAGAAGTGAATGTATGAATGTATTCTTTGATGATTATTCAATTTAAAGACAACATTAAAACAATTCATAGATCAGTACAATAATGCACTTAAACACAAAATTGAGAATGAGGGTGCAAGTGATTTTAGTTCCTTTTACACATAAATGATATATAAAAGCTATTATCTCATCGAGAAGCAATTCTAAGAAAAGAAACTTATATAAACACTAAGTTCAAAGAAATTTGGGAGGAGTTCAAAAGTTTGTTTTATTGTTGCATAATAATGATTAGGTGCGAAAGCTTGATTTTTATATATCACTTGGCTGATCAAGTCAAAGTTATGGATCCATTCATTAAAAGGACAAACTATATTGTGCATTTTAATTATGAAGAGTGTGAAATTACCTGCACATGTCATTTGTTTGACTTCTAAGGCATTTTATATAGATATACTTTTCATGTGGTAACATTTCATAACAAGGATGAGTTACCTTCGAAATATATTCTTGACGAGTGAAGAAAAGAAATGAACGAGATTACATGCTCGTCTGAAGTAGATACAATGATTTTCATTATAATCTAAGTGTACACCGAATGAATAAATTGAACAAATTTTTTTATAAAATATCTTCAATTGCATCAATAATGATGAAAATTGGTTAAAGTTAATGATTCAATTAAGTAAATTGAAGCTAGAATTGGTTGATCATCAACTTATGTGTGATAGTAGTATACCAATTTATAATCGTTTGGCTGAGGCATTGGGGTTACAAAAGACAACGAAAAATTACGAAATCTTATCACAACTTAAGAAAAGGGAGGCAACTTTCTAAGTGATAATAGTTATTGGTTACGAAAGTAATAAATTTGTATTGAAATAAAGGAAGACTCAATGGTTTCGTCAAAACCAATTTGTTTGTATTTGGTATTTATAACTGACATTAACTATTTATGCAAAAATTTCAAACAAAATAATAGGCTACTCTTAAATTCAACTAAATGGCCCAAGTTTAGATCACCTAGCTTGGCCATGTTTCATTTCCCTCTAGATTCTACTATTCAATCAACTGTGGTATTACTTGCAAATATTTTTATATACTATGATTCTTTGATATATGTTAATTGTGGAATGTCTTTTCCTATTAGGTACAACAACTATTTTATCAATCTTTAGATAAGAATAACTCTTGTTATTCTCGTACAGAACAAAATGTATATGTTAAGATCTGTAAATATAGTATTAATATCATTGCTAATGTCATTTCCATAAACTTTAATTACAAACCAAAAAATACAATCATTGATGTAACAATATAATGTAGGCTTGGAATTGTAGACCTACTTTTGAAGTGAATATGCCACGTATAGTATGTAAATTGATTTTGTAAAAAGTTTTCTGACATAGAAGAGGGTTGGAGAGCAAATGATTACATGTTCTTTTGTGATTATTTTGCTAATTCTTGAATTTTATGTTTTGCTAAGTTTTGACGAAATAGACATTACACTACGTTGGGTTATGTGGGTTTGTCATTAACAATGTGTTATGTACAGTTTTGTAATGTTATTAGTTTTGTCTGAAATACCATGTACAATGTAATACATATATACATTGTTTTTAGGTTGATAACATGCAATACACGTACATTTTGTAAGAAACAAGTAATATATTAAGGATTGAATGGATGGAGGAGCACTACATGAATTTTAGTATTTTGGAATGCATGTGTTGTTCTCTTGGTAGGTAGTTTAGAATCCTAATACCACACAAGTGACTCATAGCTCCTAGGGTTTAAGAATGCAAAAGTAAATCAATCTTTTTTAAAAGAAAAAGAACTAATATTTATTTATTTTTAGTTATAATATTCTTTTAGCATTTTGATAACAACCACTGGAAAGATAGTTAATATGTTGCAATCATTTATAATATTTACAAAGTCATTACCTTAATAGCACGAAACAAAGCTGCTACTCATAGCCATGGAATCATTCTAAAGATGTTAATTGTGATTCCTACGAAAAGCACATGGATAAGGGAAAGTAGGATTAGATATTTGCAAAATATATCATAATAGTACATTACAATATTCATTATGAATTGCTCTTACAAAATGCAATACATCATTTTTCATTACAAAATTCTCTTACAATTCATAATTGCATGGATTTTTTTTTTCATCTCAAGCTAAATTAAAGAAGTGGCCATATCATGAGTACAAATAGAAAAAAAATCCACGATACTAGAAACGCAACCATCTATCTTCACATCAAGATCTTGGTTTTTCATATTTTTGTTCTCAATTTCTACTAGATGCCAGGCAACTTCTATTTCTATTGTTGACCTATACTTCGATAACTCTTGCTCAACTAATAGATGATCTTGAGCAACATTTCCCACCAATTGTTCATTTATTATCTAAAAATGGTTATAGTCATATCATATTCATGGATTTCTAGGTCTACCCATGTAAAAAATTTAAAAATTTACATGATTGGCCATATTTCAAAATAAAATACCAAATAGGTATGTTAGACTTGCTTTCCAACCAAATGACGTGGTAAAAGATATGACAACTTACCGACCAATTGTTACGAGTAAAAAATCGTTGGCCATAATTTACACTCTTATGACAAGTATTTGGACTTGCTTTCACACCACAACGACATATTGGATGTTCAGACATTGATCAAGAAGTTGAGCTTGACACAGAATGTGTGGATGTTTTACAAAATTAGCACACGACAAAGTAAAATAATTTCAATAGATTCAATGCACTGAACAAATTAAACTAACATAAAGAAGCTGTAAATAGCCACCAATAGTTAAGCTCCAACTCAGCTCCACCCTTAAGCTAGTTAAAAATATAGAAAGTTTAGGACATTGTTCTTAAAAAGCTCATATCCTTCATAATCTAAAGTTGCCAAGTTTCAACTGAAATGTTTAGTATAAACAAATCAACTCAACATTATTTTTCTTCTCAAAAGATTCCACGATATAATGTAGGATGTACAATTTTCTTATTCTTCTGGGTGGGAGCTTAGATATGATGTTCTTTTCAAGCATCAAGTATAGTATTGCAAAATCATATTTCTGTTATCAAAATATAATGATAGTTTTACACTTTAGGGAGGTGTCACAACAAGGACTATATGGGTATGGGGAAATATCAAACATTTCTTTTGTTTTCTCATTCACTGCCCATTATTGAGCAGTTTGGCCAAAAGTTGTTCAAATTAAAAAAAAAAAAAATTAAAACAGAAAAAAGTAATCAAACTTTAAATTAATTGTATCAAATTTGGAATTTTTTTCACATCTCTGTCTATTCCATTTGTGCATATAAATAAAGAATGATAATTTCAAAATAAAGACTTTGTGCTGTATGATTAATGGAAACTATATGTGCATATATAATCTATTCATAGGAATTTGTCTGTGAACAAAATAACTCAACTCTCAAATTTCTTGTTTTGGACAGATCTCATCTTTTAGATACATCCTAAAATATAGGGTACTTGAAAATCAGGGTCAAAATAGAAAAGACTAACATAGAGTTATGAGGTTACCTATAGTTGCTGAAGGCATGGTAGGTTTAATAATGGTGGGAGGCTTTGTCGATGGGAAGGGCCTATGGAGTTTTTAATAGTTAGGGCACATAAGAGTATTATGGAGAGATAGGGATGGCTTTAAGGCTTACCTGGAGGCTCAAAGTGTAAAATTACAATATATTTTTTAATAAATATCTAAAAAATGTGTGATTTTCAAGTACTTAAGAGACACATGACAATTACTTAAATGGATAAGAAGAAGTATTGAAAACTTTATGCCTTACTCTCATCCTTAAGTGGAGTGGCTATTTTCAACCTTTCCCCCTCACCTTTTATCCATCTGTTTTTATCCAATAGACAGACTTATTATCATATACATCATTCAAATGTCACTTATCAAAATCAAAATAAAAGTCAAATAGATTCAAACAAAGACCCACAAGTCTCTAGTTTGGGAAAGATATACATTGTGCTAATATAGGGCCCGATGTGAAATTTTATTCCTATGATAGTTGCTTACTAAAGCTTTGACGAGAGTAACTACGTGACTAGAGATCCACGTTGTGGTACTTTTTCAATAAAAGTATATCTATAAAATGATATGTTTTCATATGACATTTATTTTATAATAAAAATAATTTTATAATCTGATGTACTACATCAAGTCATATTAGTTTATAACTTTACTTTTGTAAAATCTTTTTATAACAATCATTTGTCATAAAATATAGCAGGTGAACGGGTGAGATATTGACCTGTACATTTAAAAGATTTTTTTTTTATTACTTCACCCGCCCCCTTTGTTAGATGGGTATTGCCTGTAAAATAATACAAGAAATGATTGAAAATGTTCGACTTGGATACCGAACAGTATATCATTCATATTAAGTTGTACTATAACTTTACAATTGTTGTGAGTTTCTTACGGAGTGCAACATGCACATACCGAGAGGAAGTATGGAAAGTTACAATAGAAAAAATATTTGAAAAAATAGAAGCTACAACATAACTTGTGTGATGGGCCCCAAGGCAGATCAAGTCCTAAGGATCAATTACAAGATTAAGAGCCACGAAGATTAAGGGAGCAATGTAAGAATTGGTGCAATCCAATTGGGATGAAACTAGCAAGAGCCCAACACACATGATGGGCTTGAAAGAATGAGAACCAGTTTTGATCCACTTGATCCAAGCTATGGAAGACACGACTTGAGCCGATTGTTATTAAAGACCATGGACTTATTTATTTCATTGAAATGGCTTATTTTATTAGTCAAAGGAATTATTCTAGAATAATTGGGCTTGGGAGATGTCTAGCCCATATGTCTTATTTCTAATGAACTAGGGTTTTTGGGAAGGCCTTGTATTTTGGCCAAGGGTATATTTGGAAAGTTATTAATTTATGTGAACTAGGATTTTAGAAGTTACTGTAGCGCGGCACTGTTCACGCTACAGTACCCGCGGCACTATTCCTTTAGGGTTTTGGGAATTGTTTATTTAAGGCACTTGTAGCCTCATTTGAGAGGTAAGACATTTTTTATTGAATTTTCATTGTGAGTGAGTTTTCTCCTCTTGTTCTTAATTGAACTCTTGAACTTATCAAAGGTAAATCACAACTTTTGTGGCGTTCCTCCTTGTAATTTGGGTTCTTGAGACGGGATTTCATCGGGTCTAGATTTTAATATAATCTAGGTTCTTGAAACGAGTTCTCAACGGGTCTAGATTCTCCATCCATAGACTTGAGTTTGGCGTTATTGGGTTTGTTTTTCCAATATTCTTGTTGGGTCTCAAAGCGAGTCGATTGGGGTTCACATCATTTGGTAATCAGAGCAAGGTTTCCAATCAGGTCTGATTCTATCTTTATTTATTGTATCGTTAATTCTAGAGCTTCATTATTCTAGGGTTGCACAAAAAAAAAAAAAGTGCAGAAATTCGAATTTCCTAGGGCTGCCAAATTATTCTATCTTTTGGGTTTCATGTTCATCATCATAGGGTGGCTAAATTCCTTGTTTGAGAGCTGTCAAAATTTGCATCATCTAGGGTTTGAAATTTCTAGGGTTTCATTGATTCCCTTCTATTTCCTTATCAATTTGTATGTGTTTGAATTCAATTGTTTCATTATCACAATTGAATATTTCTGTTTGTGGTTGAATTGTTGAGAAAAGAAAAGGAAAAAAAAAAGGAAAGGAAAAGAAAAGAAAAGAAAGGAAAAGAAAAGAAAGAAAAAAAAATCGAAAAAAAAAGGCAAAAAAAAAAAATCCAAAATTCGAAAAAAAAGAAGAGAAAGAAAATGATTTTGGGTATAGTTGTTTGAAATACTTTGCCATATGAAATTGAGTCTTTTGGCATTGATTGAGCGTTATCTTTAAAGGGGCTGAATACATTTTTTCTAGTTGGTGTCTTGTTTTGTAATTACTCTTTCCCTCGTATAATTTCCTTGATTCTCGTGTCATTGTTGTTCCTTCCGTGTTTCTCTTGTTCTTGTTTCTTGGAGCTAATTGCAAGTTGGGATTAAACAAGGTTGCTTTGTCTTGATTTTGTTCAATTAGTTCTTTTAGAACTTGAGTGTGAAAACTCTTGAGGTAAAAGGCAAGAGAGTGTGAGATCATTATCGGGAAAAAGCCAATTAAGAGTGAAACACGAGTGGAGTGTCATTATTTGAGTGTAAACACGTGAGGGAGAGTGTGTGAGGTCTTTTTCCACTAACATTCTTTTTTGTGCAGCACATACGATGTCTCATTAAAGTGACTCATAACTAAAGGGGATGTCAGACAATTCATTCTTTTTGTTGCAGTCCATGCAACAAAAATTTGAAAAGTTAAATTTGAAGTTGGGGGAAGTGAGGGATAAGATGGAACAACAAGGTGCATTGATTATAAATTTGCAAAGTGGGAGAGATAGGAGGAGACGTGAGCCTAGTATTGAGAATAGGTACAATAAGAATGAAGAGTATGGCGAGTCTCTTGTTGTAATAAGAATGAAGAGTATGGCGAGTCTCTTGTTGTTAGGCGTGCTCCCAATACAGAATTTAAGATGGATGGTATAGAGCAGCAAAGAGAAAACATTTTTTGTACTAGATGCCACATCAACAACAAGGTATGTAGTATGATTATTGATGGAGGGAGTTATACTAATGTTGCTAGCACTACTTTAGTTGAGAAATTGAATTTACCTACTTTGAAACACCTTAGACCATACAAGTTGCAGTGGTTGAATGATTGTGGGGAGGTTAAAATAAATAAGCAAGTGCTAGTTTCTTTTTCAATTGGGAGGTACAAGGATGAGGTATTTTGTGATGTAGTGCCTATGCATATTGGCCATATTTTGTTGGTGAGGCCGTGGCAGTGTGATAGGAGAGTGATCTATGATGGGTTTAGAAACATGTACAGCTTTGAAAAGGATGGAAAAAGAATCAAACTTGCTTCTTTAACTCCAACACAGGTCCATAAGGACCAACTCAAGTTGAAAAGTGAGGTCGATCAAAAAAGAAAGAAAGAAAGTGTAGTTGATAAAAAAAAAAGAGAGAAAGTGAGATGGATGAAAAAAGAAAGAGTGAAAATGAGATTGAGAAAAGAAGAAATAGTGAGGCCAAAACTTCAAGAGAAGGAGAGAGTGAAGAAAAAACAGAGAGTGAAAAGGAAATAGAGAGTGAAAAGGAAAAAGAAAGTGAAAAGAAAAAGGAGAGTGAAAAGAGTAAAGAGACTGAAGAAAAAAGAGAGAGTAAAAAGAGAAGAGATAGTGCAGAAAATGAGAGGAAAACAAAAAGAAAAGTGAGTTTTTATGCTAAGGCAAGTTTTAATACTAACGAACTTAACGTACCTTTGCCTAGTATTGTTGTTTCTTTGTTGCATGGATATAAGATCATGATTCATACTGGTGTGTTTAGTGGATTGCCACCTATTAGAGAGATAGAGCATTATATTGATTTTGTGCCGGGTGCGACAATTACTAACCGACCTCTCTTTCAAGAACATGAGTCCTTGATACACTTGAAGGGACAAGGTAAGTTGTTGACTAGAATGCATGCTAAGTGGGAGGAATGTATTGAGACTTTTCCTCATGAAATCAAATACACACATGGTAAGGAAAATCTTCTGTTTGATGCATTATCAAGAAGGTATGTCCTTATCTTTATTTTGGATGCAAAGTTATTGAGACTTGAATATGATAAGAACTTATTTGTTAATGATGATGGCTTGGCTAGTGTGTATGGAGTACGTAAGAAAGCATCGTTTTCTTATTTATATAGACTATATTGGTACTTGTTTAGAGAGAAAATACTTTGTGTGCCTACTAGTCTTATGCGTGAGTTGCTTATGCATGGATGTGGTCTGTTGGGAAATTTTGATATAAAGGAAATTTTAGACGTGTTGGATGACCATTGGTGGGAGTACTACTTACCATTCATTGAGTTTGCATATAATTGGAATGGTCATTTTGGTGCAAAGAAAACTTTAGATGTGTTTCATGAACATTTGTGGGAGTATCATTTGTCTTTCATTGAATTATTGGATGAACATTTCTTTTGGCCTAAGATGAAAAGCGACGTCAATTGCATTTGTGGCATGTGCATTACATGTAGGAAGGCCAAGTCTAAGGTTTTGCCACATTGGTTGTATACAACTTTACCCGTTCCTAGTAAACCATTGGTAGGCATATCTATAGACTTTGTTTTGGGGCTGCGTACAACTAAAAGGGGTAGAGATTATATTTTTGTGGTTGTGCATAGAATTAGCAAAATGTCACATTTTATTCCATGTCATAAAATTGATGATACCATAAACATAGCTAACTTATTTTTCAGGGGGATAGTGCGACTTCATGGTGTACCTATGAGTATTGTTTCTAATACTCAGCTCTTATGCACCGTTCTTCATAAGAATTTAAAAACTTGGGAGGATTGTTTGCCATTTAAAGAGTTTGCATATAATAGGACCTTGCATACTACTACTTCATATTCTCCTTTTGAAGTTGTTTATGATTTTAATCCACATAATTATTTAACTCTGATACTTTTGTTTGTGGATGACAGAAGTAGCTTGGATGGACATTTCCAAATTCTTGATAAAATTAATGATATTTCATATCTCGTGGATCTTCGAGGTATGTATCATGTGTTTGCTATTTTTAATATTACTAATCTTTTTCCCTTTGATCCAGGTGGAGATTCGAGGTCGAATCCTTTTGAGGAGAGGGGGAATGATGGGCCCCAAGGCAGATCAAGTCCTAAGGATCAATTACAAGATTAAGAGTCACGAAGATTAAGGGAGCAATGTAAGAATTGGTGCAATCCAATTGGGATGAAACTAGCAAGAGCCCAACACACATGATGGGCTTGAAAGAATGAGAACCAGTTTTGATCCACTTGATCCAAGCTATGGAAGACACGACTTGAGCCGATTGTTATTAAAGACCATGGACTTATTTATTTCATTGAAATGACTTATTTTATTAGTCAAAGGAATTATTCTAGAATAATTGGGCTTGGGAGATGTCTAGCCCATATGTCTTATTTCTAATGAACTAGGGTTTTTGGGAAGGCCTTGTATTTTGGCCAAGGGCATATTTGGAAAGTTATTAATTTATGTGAACTAGGGTTTTAGAAGTTACTATAGCGTGGCACTGTTCACGCTACAGTACCCGCGACACTATTCCTTTAGGGTTTTGGGAATTGTTTATTTAAGACACTTGTAGCCTCATTTGAGAGGTAAGACATTTTTTATTGAATTTTCATTGTGAGTGGGTTTTCTCCTCTTGTTCTTAATTGAACTCTTGAACTTATCAAAGGTAAATCACAATCTTTGTGGCGTTCCTCCTTGTAATTTGGGTTCTTGAGACGGGATTTCATCGGGTCTAGATTTTAATATAATCTAGGTTCTTGAAACGAGTTCTCAACGGGTCTAGATTCTCCATCCATAGACTTGAGTTTGGCGTTCTTAGGTTTGTTTTTCCAATATTGTTGTTGGGTCTCAAAGCGAGTCGATTGAGGTTCACATCATTGTGTTTTGGAAATACTGCGCTATACAGAATTGTAACAGCCTAAAGACTTGGTCAATGAGAGGCTTGAATGGCTTGATCAATACCAAATACTCTAACACCCCCTCCCCCCTCGGTAAATTGATAGGGAAGAGTCACTATTAATTTGGAAC
This sequence comes from Carya illinoinensis, assembly GCF_018687715.1. Classification (NCBI taxonomy): domain Eukaryota; kingdom Viridiplantae; phylum Streptophyta; class Magnoliopsida; order Fagales; family Juglandaceae; genus Carya; species Carya illinoinensis. The sequence goes on from NC_056767.1 coordinate 25,362,955, forward strand.
ATAGATAGTTGAAACGCATGGCTGTTTGGCCCTGGGTAAAAACATCTACAACTTGATCATGTGTAGAAATATAACGAACTTATATGTCTTTGTTTACTATTTTTTTCTGATAAAATGATAATCCACCTCAACATGCTTAGTCCTAGCATGAAATATAGGATTGTTAGTCAAAGCAATGACTCCTATGTTATTGCACCAAAGGATTGGCGAAGAATATAAAGAAACATGTAGTTCTTGTCGTAGCATCTGTATCCAATATAATTTTGCAGTAGCCAATGCCATAGATCTGTACTTAGCTTCGGTATTGGATCTAGAGACCACACCTTGTTTCTTGACACTCCAATGTATGGGATTTTGGCCAAGAAATACACCATATCCTCCTATACATTTTCTATCATATGAGACCCTATCCAATTTGAATCACTAAAGGCATTTAAAAATATGGATGAAGGAGCATATAACAATCCATAATTAATACTTTCTTTGAGATATTGAAATACCCACTTCAGTGCACAACAATGTGGCTCACGAGGGCTTTGCATAAATTGACACAATTGATTAACAGCATAACTTATGTCAAGATGTGAGATGGTACAGTATTGAAGTGCGTCCACAATTTCTCGGTACTCGGTAGCATCTTGTAAGAGGTCTCCTTCTGTAGCTGAGAGTTTAGTTCCTAAAGTGGTTGGTGAGGAGAGAGGTTTGGCACTGAGCAATTTATTCATGTCGAACAAATCTGAAATATAAGTGGACTGGCGCAAATGAAGTTATGTATAGTCTCGTGATACTTGTATCCCTAAAAAATAGCTGATAGGGTCGAGGTCTTTTACATGTAATTCGAACTTCAATTGTTGAATAAAATCGTTGATAGCCTAAGTATTCGAACTTGTCGCTATTATGTCATCAACATAAATTAGGACAAATATTTTATGTTCAGCAGTAGTCAATGTAAATAGGGAATAATCAAGTTTAGACTCAAAAAAGTCAAGTTCAATGAGCTGTTGGGAAAGATGCTGAAACCACTCCCGTGGTGCTTGTTTAAGGTCATATAAAAACTTATGTAATCTGCAAACAAAATTTAGATTGGAGTTGTCGATAAATCTTCTAGACTGCTCCATATATATTTCTTCATCAAGAATACCATGGAGGAAAGCATTTGACACAACCAATTGGTGGATTGGCCAATTAAAGGTTATTGCTAGTGATAAAACCAACCCTATAGTAGCTAGTATTATACCTGGTGAGAATGTGTCATGATAATCAACTCCACTCCTTTGGTCAAACCCTTTAGCCACAAGTCTTATTTTGAATCTCTCCACACTACCATCTTGTTTTCTTTTAAATTTGTAAACCCATTTATTTTGAACTACATGCTTATTGTGAGATCCAGGAAATAAAGACCATGTACCATTTTCCATCAGAGCGTTGAATTCCTACCCCATAGCTACACGCCACTCTAGATGAGAAACTGCTTCTTTAAAGCAAGTAGGTTCCTGTTCATTTAAAACACTGAAAAATACATACAAATGATGTTTAATAGAATAATAAACCTTATAGTCAGGAAACTTTTTGGGTTTATTATTACCTGTCTTGGACTGAGTCATGATGGTTGTGTTAAAGGGCTGGCTCGTGTGCTTTTGATGGTTAGGATTTGCCTGAGTTGGTAATTTAGACGAGATTTGAATGTGATGAATCTATGGATTTTGTGAAGAATTTTCTATTTATAATGGAGAAGAGGTAATCGGCAATTCAACATTTGAATTTTGAGTAGCCAAATCTAATAGATGATGTGCTGAAGAAGTGTCAGAAGCTTGTGGGAAATTGTCATTTGAATTGGACTCATGCTCATTGTTATGAATGTTTGAGTCATCCAATTCTAATGTGAGATGCTGAATTTGGTTTGGTAAGTATGGTATAGGATTATTAGACAATATATATTTGATAAAACTGGAAATGAGTTTACCTGTAAAGAATTGTTTGACAGCACACTCTTTGGAGAAATTGAACTTATGGCCATATCCTTAGCCGGAAATTGGTTTTCATAAAAAATGAAATGCTTAGAAATATACACTCTATCAATATCAAAATCTAAGCAACGATATCATTTTTGGTTTGTTGAATATTCTATAAATACATATCTTTCGCTTCTAAAAATCAACTTATGTGGTTGGTAAGGTCTTAAAAGTAGGTATGAAAAACAACCAAAGACACACAACTCTAAATAATTTGGTTCTTTGCTATATAACATGCTATAAGGAGACCCTTGTCCAAAGACTTTTGTTAGTAACCTATTTATTAAATGAACTGCTAGTTGAAAGACGGCTACCCAATACCTCTTTTTAAGTTATGATTGAGCAAGTAAATTTATTCCAGTTTCATGTATATGATGATGTTTCTGCTAAGCAATTCCATTCTATTGAGAGGTATGAGGATATGTTAGTCTATAGAAGATCCTATGTTCATATAGAAATTCTTTAAATTGATTTGGCAAAAATTCTCCACCATTGTCTGTTTGTAATTGCTTAATGGAACAAAAAAAAATAATTCTCCGCAAGAGATTTGAATTTCAGAAATGTAGCAAATACATCAGACTTATGATAGAGGGAATACATCCAACTGAATCTAAAAAAATTGTCAATAAAAAGAACATAATAATGACACCCGCTTACAGATGGTATAGGTGAAGTCCAAACATCTGAATAAACTAAAGACCAAGGTACCGTAGACTGACGAGTTGACTCATAAAAAGTAATTGTTTGGCCTTCCCTAATGGACAAACAAAACAAAAATCTAACTTATTGACTGGATTGGATAAAGACAAAGACTTTGTGCGAGCTAAAGACTCTAAAACAAATTTAGATGGATGGCCTAGCCTAGAGTGCCAATTATTCGCAAAGGTAGCAACTCCTTGGTAGTCGTTAAACACTGCAATTTATTTTGAAGACTCTTGCCGCCAGCAATAGGATATAACCCATTTTCAACCTGCCCATGGAGTAGCGTTTGCCCTGTTTAATCCTCCTTTATAGTGAAATCAGATCTAGTTATTATAAAATAGCAATTGTTGTCTAAACAAAATCTATTTATGGATAATTAGTTGGTAGAAGCATGAGGACAATGAAGAATGTTTTTGAGGTTGAATTTGGTTTGTCTAATTTGTAAAGATGTTGATCTAGTGCTTTTAATTAACAAATCAGAACTATTACCTACAGTCACAGTGTCTTGGCCAATGAAGGGCTGCTGATGAGTGAGGTTCTCTACTTCTGATGTGATATGGGCATTGGCACTATTGTTGGCATACCAAACTTGGCATTCATAAACAACGTTAGATTCAACTAGCATTGCTGCAAGTTCAGCAGGAGGATGTCAGTCTTGGTATGAAAAATCAAATTTGTGGTAGTAGTCAAGAGCTGTATGACTTGCTTTTCCACATATTTGACATATGGGCCAATTTCCTAAGGCATTGGGTCCCTAATTTGGCCTTGTCGCTTATGTGTACTTTTGTATATTAGAGGGACTTGCATTCCGAGTGTTTGGTGTGGGTTGATTTGTGTGCATTGGAGGCTTCTTTTTCTGCAAAAGGTTGGTTTTTTACTTAGGTCTACAACATGAGTTCAATTCCTTTATTACTTCCTATAACTTTGCTTCACGAGACAGAGAGTTAACCATTGAGGACTTTCATGCTGAGCTCTTGAGTTATGAAGCATTGATTGATTCCCAGCGTGCGTATTTGGCCTCCAATACCACACATTTGAGGCTTCTTTCTCTGCATAAGGTTAGTTTTCTGCTTATTGGCAACAAGTTTCTGCATAAGGTTAGTTTTCTGCTTGTTGGCAACAAGTGCAAAGTGTGTGGTATTGGAGGCCAAATACGCACGCTGAGAATCAATCAATGCTTCATAACTTAAGAGCTCAGCATGAAAGTCCTCAATGGTTAACTCTCTGTCTCGTGAAGCAAGGTTATAGGAAGTAATAAAGGGATTAAACTTATGTTGCAGACCACCAAGAATAAATGAGATTAAACTCTGTGTTTGGGTGTTGAGAATACCTCAACACTTTTCAACATACTCCACTACTATTTATTACTTTATTATTACTTTTCACATATTTTTTACTACTATTCATTACTTTTTACTACTATTCAATATTCTATTATTACTTTTCACATACTTTTTCACTACTATTCACAATATCTCTCAACATCCAAATCCAACCTAAATCTTGGTCATCTATAGGTTTACCTACTGCAGCCAATTGATCGGCAAGAGCCTTGGTGGATTGAAGATAGTCAGTAATGGTACGACTACCTTGTAAAAATGTCTGCAGCTGGTGCTTGATATGAGCAATCTTTGACCATGATTGGCTGGAGAAGCAAGCCAACAAAGCGTTTCATACTTTGTACAAGCTAACCAAGCCATACACACTAGAGACCAATGTCTCGTTGAGAGGGGAAAGAATACAACCAAGAAGAACTTGGTCTTTTCTAAACCAAATACCATAAGCTGAATTTGGTGTATTGTCAAGCAAATTCTTGTTGGGTGTGGTTTCTGAGCTGTCCAGGAAACCCATCAAAGAATTTCTTCTTAGAAATGGTAGAAACAATGATTGCTATCCTAAGTAGTTGGGTCCTTCAAGCTTGAAGGAGACATGGGAGAAAAAATATGGGTTTAAGGATTCATTTGTGCTGTTGCTTTCAAGGTGAAGGGTAGAGGAGTTTATGTTGATTGTGGCCATTTGCAGAAGCGTAAACATTGCTTTGATGCCATGTAAAATAATAAAAGGAAAGATTGAAAGTGTTCAGCTTGGATACCGAACAGTATATCATTCATATTGATTTATACTATAACTTTACAACTAATGTGAGTTTCTTATAGAGTGCAACATGCACATGCAGATAGGAAGTAGGGAAAGTTACAACAGAAAAATATTTGAAAAAATAGATGTTACAACATAACTTGTGTTTAAAAAAAACTATGCTGTATAGAATCGTAATAGCCTAAAGACTTGGTTAAGGAGAGACTTGAACGGCTTGATCAATACAGATATTTTAAAATTGCCCATCTCTCAATGAGATAGAAAATTTGTTGTTGAGTACATACGACTGTCTTAGATATAAATTGAATTATAAATATTTTCTTTTTTATTTTAAAATTTGTAACTTAATTAACCTCATGAATGGAACATATTTAAGTAATTTTATATATTAATATTTTAAATATATTATCATTAAAGTATAGGGTTTAAATATATTCATTAAAGAAATAATGAAAATAATAAAATATAATAGGAAGAGTAATATATAAAATGAAAAAAAATATCCAAAAACTTGTGGCGATTGGCAAAACCTCAATCTCTAAAATAAAAGTTGAGTTCGAAAACACATTCCTAAATGTATTAAAAAAAAAAAAAAAATTAGTTGGGAAGGTAACTCTTGAGATTTTTGGCCCGGAACAGTCGCAAAACCCTATCCTCGTCAGAGCCTTCATTGACGTATTACAAATACTTCACACAGATGCATTTCTCTTTCGCTGCTCTCGCGAACTCTACACACAAAAAGCACTGAAAATGTCAGCCTCCAAATTCTTACACTTCGGCACCTCACTCTTCCTCCGTACCCCTACACCTCCCTCCCGACTTCTCTTCCCCAAATCCTTACGTTTCCTCCGCTTCAGTTCCTCCGCCGCCGTCGACCCTCTTACTGACGGTACAACAGTAACGACATCTTCCCCTCACCATCAACCCCACCCGTGGCCCGAATGGATCACCTTCGTCGACCGCTTGAAGACCAAAGGTTACTTTGTCGAGCTCCCTCCCGAGGCCAAACAGGAGGCCGGGTCTGACGTTGGTCCCGGTGATGCGAAGAGCCTTTACATCGACATGAATCTCGTCAAGGACGCTTGCCTCAGCTTTGCGCGTGACCGCTACGATGTCTTCAAGTAGGTTTATTCGCTTTCTTTATATTGCTTTGTTTGTTTCCTGTGAAAGTTCTGCTAAGAAAACTTGAATCTTTATTTCTGTTTTTGTAAATTCTGTATCTTGGTTGAGTTTTTGTATCTTCTGAATGGCATCTTAGCTAGACAAAAGTAACCTTAAAACTCAAATTTTCATTTTTCTTATATATTGTGCTTATTTTTCGGGCGTATCATTATTACTCTGTTTCGATCTTAAGGCAATTTGGATTGAGAAATTAAATTCGTAGTGTTAAGATTAGAAATTTCATGATGTGGACTTGGACAAGCTGAAATATTTGGTTTAGATTAGTGAAAATGCATATTTCTTTCAATTTTTTTTTCTCAAAGTATTAGAAAGTTTTCTTTTCCTTTATATTTGAGTAGCGAAATTAAAAAATCTCTTTTTTATTATTATTTTATTTTATTGAATTCTCGACAGTTATATCCCTGTTGGTGATAAGATTAGGTAAATAGTGCAGATTGCTCTAGGGTTCATTCAACGACGTAAACAAAGGCTACACAGTGCATTGGATAGATATCAACGCTTAATCTTTAGTTAACCTTTGCTGGACGGACTTGGTGAGTGAATGGTCTGGCTAGGTATGGAAAGATGGTTAGAATATAAATTGTAGATGTAGGAGTATGGTTTTTAATGGTTATTACACAGCAATGTTAGCAACGCTAGCCATATATTGGTCCCGTCATTTAATGTCTCAGTGGTATAAAGGTTGTCCTCTCAATCTCATGTCAACTTTCATTGTTTGGCAGTGGTTTTTTCATTTCTTCCAATCTCTATGAAGTAGTTGTTTAAGCATTAAGGTATGCCGTTATTTCTTTAATTTGACATTCCTATCTGCCTCTCATGCAGATCATTATCAACCAAGGATATTCAAATGGTTGTTGAGGGTGGTTGCCCTAATCTATTTCGGAAATCTGTTAATTCAGCAAAACGATTGAGAGCCTTTGTGCGTTTGGATGAAGGCGATGTATGTTATTTCTTTATTAATGACATCTATCTATCAAACTTGTCGATTCTTGGCTTGTTTTCTATTTTAATAAATTCAAAATCACTCTTCAGAAAAAGAAATGACTATACTTTGTCAGAGGTTTATTTTTCCTTCTGTTTTGTTTCGGAAGCCAATTTTTTTTTGCCTAAGCATCTGACAGGTTCACTTATTTTCAGGTATGTAGTACTTGCATTCTACGAGGATCCTGTGATAGGGCTTATGTGATTTTAAAGGAAGATGAAGCAGCTGCCCGTACTGTGGATATAGTGCGTATACTGTTGTTCTATGCACTAGATCCCCTTGTTATTTCAGGAGGAGAGAAACCGCCTGGTAGAGATATAATTGAATCATCTGCAAGGAAACTGTTCTCTGAGTTGATTGATCTGAGTGAAGCATCCCCTGATCCAGTACTTCCAAGGCCTGCTGTCAAGGGGATGAAACAAAAGGAAGAGAGTGTAAAGTTCATGGATGATAAACTGTCTCAAGATGTTGAGATGATGAAAGGGGATTGGATGTGTCCTAAGTGAGTTTCCTTCAAACTTCAAAGCTTCTTAGTTGTGTGTGGGAGTGAAGTAGAACTGCCTCATATATCGAATACTTCCATTTGATGGAATTGAAGGGATAGGGGGGCATCTTCTCCATATCTGTCATGAACTTATGCTTGCTATGTTGTTGCAGATGCAATTTTATGAACTTCTCTAGAAATATCCGATGCCTAAAATGCCAGGAAGATGGCCCTAGAGGAGTTGCTGCAGGTGATGTTGAAATGAAAAAGGGGGACTGGACTTGTCCTGAGTAAGTTTGATTTTGTGATATTAGTTTTGTATGATAATAATAAATCCCTGCAATATATATATATATATATATATTGTGGAATATATTGAGAGCGTGATACATGTTGGATTTAGGGCTTAGTGTGGTGGTTTTATTTCATTTCATTTCCCTTTTGTTTATCTAACATGGTTTTATAATTCATGTAACGTTATTATCCATATTTGATATGCTACTGCCAGTGGTAGACAATGGAAGAGTCCTGCACCTCTCTTGTTTTTCTTTTCAACTTTGCTGTCATGAAATGCTTGTGTTCCATGCGTTGCATATGTTCAATGATCTTGACTGGTGCACTTCGTTTTTGTTACAGATGCAATTTCATGAATTTTTCTAGAAATATACGTTGCCTGAAGTGCAAAGCAGAGGGGCCAAAGAGGGTTAGTGCAGGGGAGGTGGAAATGAAAAAAGGAGATTGGAACTGCCCGCTGTATGTTTCCTATTCACGTCTTGCTAATCAAAATAAATTTTTAACTGCTGTTCATATAAACTCATATGCACTTCATTCCCTATGAACGCTTGGGTCCTCATGAATTAGCCTCTTTCTGCAGGTGTGAGTTCATGAACTTTGCTAGTAATAGGAAGTGTTTGCGCTGCCGAGAGCCACGGCCTAAAAGACAGCTAAATCCTGGAGAATGGGAATGCCCCTCGTGAGTCTCTCTCTCTCTCTCTCTCTCTCTCTCTCTCTCTCTCTCTTGTGGGTGATGTTGATCTTTAAAATAACTGAAGACCTTATTGACACATGGTTGCGTTCTGTAGATGTGACTTTTTGAATTATAGAAGGAACACAGTATGCCTGAAGTGTAACTGCGAACGCCCCAGAGAACAAGCAACTTCTGAGTATGAAGAGCAGTTATGGAGGCGGCCTTATTAGTAGTAGTATCAGAAGCGGCTTCATTGTACTTACCCAACTCATCGATAATGATATGCTTGATGTATGTAATCTCAGGTTGGCGTTCAAAAAGAGAGCAACATCAAGTTCATTCCAATGTTTCTCTCTGCTCTCACTGCAACCTGATATTGCCCTCTATTTTGTTCAATTTTGATTCTCCCCAGGATTTTTACAAAATCAATGATAGAAAGAGGAATCTACAGTTTGCAATTGTAGAATTGAGCACGGAATCTATAGTTCATTCATCACTGTTTCAATTCCGTGGCTACAATATTCTTTTCAAGGTTTTCTGCTCTGCTAAACATGGCCGGCCAATCTTAATGAAACATCTGAGTTGATAAAGAAGCATGATTGACTGGATGGAAATGTGCCTGTAGAGGTGTTAACAAAAAAGGAATACTTTCTAGAAAGGAGGAATGCATAAATTAAGTACACTGGTTAATATGTGATGGCAGTTTTGGGCCCATTTTATACAGGTGTATACAAATTTCACTGGTTTTATGCAATGAGTTTGTTCAATATCAAGATATATTTATGAAAAAAGAGTTAAAGAAACAAAATCTGCTATGTCCACTAAAAATGAAAATAAAATTAGGAGATAAAGTAGAAAAAGTAATAACTACAGTGAAATATCATGTTACTACAACCTGACGTGCTATTTTATTATAAATCTTGTCATTTTCAATTAGACAATTTTAAAAAATAAAAATAAAATAAAAACACAATTCAGTATAAATTTTCGAGATAAATTTTATGTGGGAATAGTATTTTGTCCAGTGTTATAAGCCACACTTTTCTGACAGGCTTAGGTTTGGGCCGTTTGGCACCTAAACGACAGCAATAAAAAAGCCCAACTGCCAGAAAAAAAGGCTTCTACACCTAGTGCTCACATGCAAGTTCTCATCAGGAGAGCACAAATTACATAGAAAAATCCATCACACTCAATGGAGGATCAAGTTATATGCTTGAATCTTCCAACATTGCCATGATGTGATCATATATCAGTACATCATATTGCCAAAAGAATAAAAACGTTTACTAGAGAGCAAAAGACCTTGCAAGGTTTTTTTAAGACCACTGAAATGAATTCAATGGGTATAGGTGCACCATGATATGATCATTCGGATTGTCGCACAGCCAACTGAGCAGTGGCAGCAACAGCATGCCGACGATTCCTCTCACGAAGATAAAGGACAGCAAGTAAACAAGCAAAGAGAGTCAGAATGGTCGCATTTTCTTTCTCCAAGAGCACATTCTCCACCCATGCTTTTATTTTAGGATAGACTCCAGGCAACGAATCAATCAAATGGACCTAGATTTGATCAAAACAGAACCCATAATTAGCTTAGCAAAAATTTAATGGCAGAACTTATTCTTAAAAGTTTCATTTTTGTAATCCTCAAGATCAAGCAGAAAGAAGAAAACAACCAAAAATTAATGGAACAGAGAGTTTAAACATTAGAAACCGCTTAAGATCGGGCAAACATACGAAAACACAAATTTCCAATGTTTTCCCCCCTCCCTTGTCACAGCCTGATATTATTCTCTTCCCCTACCCATATTATTTCTCTGGGGCCCCGCCGGGTTGGGTGTTGAGACATACTCAACACTTCTCAACACTCTTTATTACTATTCATTACTTTATTATTACTTTTTACTACTAATCATTACTTTTTATTACTATTCAATATTTTATCATTACTTTTTATCTACTTTTTCACTACTATTCACAATACATCTCAACACCCAAACCCAACCCGTTATAGTTTCTTCATGTAATTCTCCTAGTTCTAAATGTTTTGTTTGTATGATGAATAGTGATGACTGCCTCTGTTTATGTAATTTTCTTATAAAACTTTGTTCATAGAGGGTGCAAGTGTCTACTTTTCGTCTTTGGTTTTAAAAAATATAAGACAAGAATACACCAAACAAAAAGATAAAAGGCCCAATTGCCATGTGCATGATTGTGGACAATATACAATCTAATTGAAACAAGACCATAACAGTTGTATTGTTATGAGCAAATCCAAAAGCTCAGTATCACAGTATGAAAATAAAGGAGTAATAATCAACTTCTTGTTACTGAGCTTTTGGATTTGGGGGCCAATGATTCCTTTAGTGTGGGATAGCTAAAATCTAATGCATGGCTAATAAAGCAATAAAAATGTTGTGTTGTTGAGTAAAAGAACGTGATGAGATGATACTAAGCTAGATGGAAAGCTAATAATGTATTCATGTCTGCATTTTGCTTTGTTTTGTGGGAAAGGACAGTCCTTTATTTTTTTTTTTCTGGAAATTTTTGGCGTTCCAGCCTGTTGGCTATTTCAGCAGGCCCAAGAACACGACCCCCCCCCCCCCCCCCCCCCCCCGAGTCTTCTATTCCCTTTGTCTCTGCCACTGACCTCCTTTTGGTGCTCACCCCTATCAGGGGATCTAACCCAATTTGGTGCCTATGGAGTCCAACACTCCTTTGACTCATAAAAAATGTACATGAAGCAAGCAACAAGGGCCAAACTTCTGAACCTCGGCACTTGCTTAAATTAGTGGCTTACAGCCATTTTTCCCTTCCTCTTTTATTCAAGAGGCCCTAATCCCTCCACCCAAAAATTATGTCTATTTACTATGATCCTTAGAGTGGCCCTAATCCCTTCCTCTTATTCAGAGAGGCCCTAATGCCTATAAAAAAGATGTTAACTTATAGGATTTTAAAATCCCACAAAAACATAACTCTCTGCATCAGAAAATGCTGAAAATTTTCTCCATGACTCTCGATATCGGGACTAATTCTATGTTATAGTGTCAAATTAGTACCCTAACCCGAACTCCTGTGGCCCAGAAAGAAAAAAAGTCAAAATATCACGCACTGAGAGCCAGGGCTTAACATATTTTTGTCACCATTCAAAGGAAGATGTCGCTGCTCCATGAGCCATTTGTCACAACCTTGACTGAGCATGTCAGGGTTATCATACATGTCAATTTCTGTCAAGCTGCTCCTCCCAATAATTTAATAGATTTGTAGGTATTGGATAGAAAAGCAAAGTCCAGCATTTGGGCATGATTGGCATTTTGCTGCACTGACATAATAGTTTATGAAATCGAAATTTGCTTCTGCGATTACAGCTCAAGAACATGAGCTGGTAAACAGACAGGAGACTCACCAAGAAACTATTTGCATAGTTCATTCGAATCCACAAGCTTGCAAGGGCAATTGTTACGGGCAACTTTGCGTTGGGATCAGTCTGTAGTGCTTGATCATAGTAACGCTTGGCAAGATGGAGATCAATTGGAAGTCCTTGGCCACGCTCATACATATACCCAAGGTTGAACATGGCTTGTGCATTAGATTTTTCTTTGGCAAGCATGTAAGCTGTTGCTGCACGATGATAATCTCCCTCAATACCCTAAGAAAAGAAGAGGGAAAAGATGAAAGGTTAAGCAAAATCATGGAGTAGGAGATCCAAGAGCATGACCTAAATCATAATCCCGAACCTTGAACCGAACAAGATGCCTATTTCATCCGAGATACATACGTACCTGACCATAATAATATGCATCCCCAATCGACATCGCAGCATGTTCATTACCCTGCTCGAAAGCTTGCCACCACAAATAATTTGCAAGTCGATGCCTTTCTGCATCTGTGCAGAACTTAGACTCTCCCATGCACATGCTACGTTTCCCATATTTTTCAAGTATCCATGCAGCATTACTTTGTGCCACCTCATACCCCAGCTCAGCCATCCTTGCATACAAGAGGAATGCCTTACCCACATCACCTTTTAAGTACGACTCGAGTGCCCATCTAGACAAGGAAGTCCATGGTCCAAGTTCAGCAACTACTTTGTATAATCTAGTTGCCTGAAATCCATGAATAAGTAAGATTGATTATTTTGTGGTTCATGTTTGGATTATTTGTTTTTTGGTTTTTATATTATATAAGAATGAATCAATGATGTTAGACTTTCATAATAGCCATTAGGAATTTACATTGAAGACTGAACATATTAAATTTTTTTACTAAAGAGGAAAAACACTTTTCTTTTATTACCATAAACGTGCTATATATATCCCTAAATTGATAAATATATTGATAATTAATTGTATATTGACATATATCATGTATATAGCAAAATATGCATTATGAAAAAATATTAAAAAAATATGAACTATTGTTATACCTCTTCAGTCCCTCTCACTATGAATTTCTAGATCACCCATTGAACTCAAAAATTAACTTTATAACTCTGTCTCTAAGTTCCAAAAGACTCTAAAGCTTTTGAGATTAAAAAAAAAAAAAAAAAAAAAAAAAAAAATCTTTGTGCTTTACTATCCTATTTCTATTAATAACCTAAAAAAACCGAATTTACCTCTTGAAGGTTCTTCTTTAGCCCCACACCAGCATGTAACATCTTTGCCAGCAGGTAGAATGCCTTCGGTTGATCTGCATCAGCAGCCTGCATAAAATACTTAAATGCAGTCGAAAAATTCTTCTTTACCCCAATCCCTTTTAGATACATTACTCCTAGGTTATAGTGGGCGCTGGAATCATTCTTACTAGCAGCCTTCTTAAAGCACTCTCTTGCCTGCAATGGAAACGAACAGTTTCATGTGGTACATGCTCTGAAATTAGACTACAACCAGATCTAAAACAACTTGAGTATACAAAACTGAGGACAAACAAACGAAACATTCGTGATGGGAGGAAACCCAAGAATATTTTATTAAAGTAGAAGTAATATACTAGAAAGCCAAGTGCAGGTCAATATGGTGTGGAAGTCTGATAGATGATTCTTTTACATTTGCTGTTGTGTATAAAGAGGAAAGGCAATGCTAGGAACTTGCTATTGCGAGGTGATTGTGGTTGAGCTAAGAACCATAATACTAAAATTGATGTTTTATGTTTGGATGTCAGCCAAGAATACTATTGGCATATCCAATATTTAGATTATGTCTTCCAGTTTCTTCCTTCTTTTTAGTTTGTTGCTTTACATCCTGTTTTTTCATTAAACACATTAACCAATCAAACCAATGTTTTTTCATCAATTCTGCTCCACTTTCAAGGACCACTACTGATAATAATGGTGATGATAATGGTGGTAACTTGTTACCGCAAATGCGAAGAATAAAGGGTAGTGATGATGTCAAATTGTCAAGTGAAATAATTTATCCAATTATTGTAACAACGAGAGAAATAACTAAAGAGAAATTGAAAAGAAGCAGGCCAGCAAAGAGGAAGGCATAACAAAAGTAGAGCACGACAGGTTAAGCTAGTCAGCCCATTATCGATGGTGTAGCCAAGCAAGTAAAGCGTCAACATATAAGTATGCAGCAAACCAAAATAATCTTACCTTGGTATAATTCTTGTTGCCAACACCATAGCCTTTGACATACAAATACCCTATCCCATTATAAGCCGAATGAATTTGCTGTCTGGAAGCATGGGTAAGCCATTTAAGCGCTTCCGTGTAGTTCCTCTCAACCCCAACTCCCCGAGCATATATCTCTCCAAGAACTTCCATTGACCTTGGCTCCCCCTTCTCCACAGCCTTCAAAAACCACGACACTGCCTTGGCATGATCAGGCCTCAATCCTCTAAGCCCCAAGTAGTAAAGCATGCCAATTGCGTACATGGCTTCAGCGTTCCCCTTCTGTGCCTGAAATTCCAGAATCTGGACTTCCTCAGCATCCTCTCCTCTGGACCTCATCAGGACCTCCTTATTCTCCTCAGCCCCAATGTGGATTCTGACTGCTTCAATCACAGGTGGATATTTTGAAACCAAGAAACTTTTTACAGCTACGTCTGCTAACTTGGCGTAAAGTTCAACTGCTTTCTCATACATCTGCAAATAATCAAGATAAACAATAATAGTCTTACTAGTTACCATAAGAATTTAAATAAAAAGAGAACACAAAATGAAATTCAAAAACCATACTTCTATTATCTTTGATACAGAAACACTAAGCTCACCCAAGCATCTGATTTGCGTTAGACAAAGTAACGTAGAACAAACCTCTTGACGCGCGTAGGAATAGGCGAGGGCCATCTGGGACTGCATATTGCCCCCCTCGGCAGCAAAGTGATGGTACATAACAGACTTGGCCTTGTTCCTCTGCTTCATCAATCCCATCCCGTGCAGGAACCCAAGCACGGACCTTGCGTGAGCGTGGCCCCCACTCGCCGAGTTTTCAATCTCCGCTGCCGCCTCTTCCATTAACCGAGTGTCTCCGGAGCTCGCTACGGAGACCATCTTGGAGACACCGGAGAAGTACAGCGCTTCTAGAGCCGTACTCGTATTGGATGAGCCAGAGGCATGAGAGGGGGAGGCCGGCTCAAAGAGTGGTTGCCAGGAGCCGGGGTCAAGGTCGTCCTCGGACTTGTGGGGTGAGTCGGAGTCGCCGAACTCGTCCCAGCCGGGGAAGTCGTCGGTAGAGGACTGCTTGAATTCTTTCCCAGTGAGAACGATGGTGTATGGTTGGACGGTGAAAGAGAGAAGAAAGAGAGAGAGAAGGATGAGAGGGACTAAGAGCTTCAGGATTGCGCAACGCGTCATTTTGACGTTGAACGAGTAGAGCAGTAGCACAAGAAGAAGAAGAAGAAGAAGAAAGTGAACAAGAGATCGACGTGATCTTCTTTTAAGGTTTAAGATAATATTCATATTTATTTGGATTTGGGTCTTAGAGTTCTAGTCAAAGTCTATTATTGACTTAGTTATGGACTTTTTAATATATACACCAGTAGTTGGACAACGTCCAAATTACGTTCGCTCATGTATAAAAATATTATTTTTAAAAAATTAATATTATTTTTATTAAGAATTTTTGTTATTAATAATGTAATACTTAAAAAAAAAATATAATTCAAACATCAAATAGTAATATAGATTTAAATCAATTTTAAAGAATTTAGAATTAAATTTCTATTATTTACTATTGCATGTACTTTTGGGTATGGTTAGAAACAATAAATATGTAAAAAAAAAGAACCTTGAACTAAAATTATGCAGCGTGGGAGACAAACCATTAACAGTAAAGCAACGTACAAAACACGTTTTCTTAGTTTAATAAAGTGATTATTTTAAAAAAGTTATATAATTTTTAAAGAGAAATAAAATACTAAGGTTTTTATAAGATATTGTTATTTGATTTTAATGTTTCATAATAAATTTAAATTGATAAATAACTAATATTTTATTGGAATAATTGTATTCGTAAATGAAGTTGGTAAATAGATTTAAACTTAATTATTTTACATTTCACTTTATTTATATAAGGAATGAATATAAATTTTAAATCACATATAAATTTATATATAAATTATAATTTATATAAAATATCATATATATATATATATAATAGAATATAGAATATATATTTATATAATTTATATAGATATATATAATAGAATATATATATTTCTAATATGCCTCCTAAATAAATGATCATCAATGCATGGGTTCCTGGATTGATACATGTTGTATGAATTTTGATAACTATAAATTTATTCATAAGTGATTGGAGAGAGATTAAAAAAATAAGAACTTTTAAGAATAGAGAGAGAGCCACTTTAATTTATTCATACAACTAACGACATTAATTTTAACGGTAAAATAACAAAAACCGTTAAACTAATAAAATTTCGTTACATAGCCACTTTATATATATATATATATATATAAAAGAGATATATATATATATATATATATTTATATATATATGTTGGTTGCCACGTCATTTCCAATCACTTTTCCAATAAGATGTTGCCACATCATCATTCATTATTTTCAATCCTCAGTTTGAAATAAAGGATAGATGCAATCTTTTCTCATTTAAAAAAAAAAAAAGGTTTGATTCAATTTTATGATTTATCCCTAAAACTTCAAACTGTTAAAATTAATGAGTGCCATTATTCAATTATAAATTTATATTGTACAATTTTAAGTATCACTCTTCTTAATAAATAATTTACAAATGTTTATAAATTAATTTTTATAAACCTACAATGATACATCAAATGTTTTTTTCATATCGATCATGAGATAAATCTAAATATTATATAAAAGTCATCTCACTTTATAAATTTTTTTAAGAACAAGACTACAAGAGTTTTATTATATACAATTATTTTTGTATATTCTTTGAACACTCTACTGATGTGATTGGTTAAAATAATTTTATATTAAAAAAAATGATGCAATCAACCACATTAAAAGAATACACAAAAGTGACTGCATATAGAATTTTTGAAACGAGAATACCACGTTATCAATCATTTGGATGAGAATAAAAACTTTCCGTTAATTTCCCGCTTTGAGAATTTCTTAAGTAGTTCATACCTCATGTAGCTTTGTTAGGTCAGCAAATAAAGGACTGACCTGCTTTGTTTACACACCTTCAGTCGGGGTTGGACTGAATTGAGCTATGTTCTCTTAAGTAATTATTGTTCTTTCAATGTCGATACGGCTCAGACTTTCCTAAGCAACTCGTATTTATCGCCCTTTCCTAAGTAATTAATGTCTCTTTGTTTAGATCAATGTAACGCATGCTAACTTTATATATAAAGAGATGACCACAGGAATTTCAGGAACCTCTGAAGATCAGCAAGATCATAGTAAAATCTCCTCCTTCGATTTCTCACTATATATGGAATTCATCAACTGGCAGGTTTGAATCGACCCTATGTTTGGTTTCTAAGAAAATGACAGATAAGATGATCAAATTAATTTTTTGAGACTTCTCCTTCCATTGCTGAAGTATAGTGTCCTTTTATTTTTAATTTTAATTTTAATTTTATAGATATATGTTATCTATCCTGCAATGTACCATGGATAGGCTTGCTATATGAATGGAAACTAAGATAACATGTGTAAATTTATACTATATTTGAGCTGCTAGAGGGTTGGTTGTTTTGCTACAAACTAATTTATCTCATCTCATCTTGTATAATCATTATATATTTTTTAAATTTTCACATAAAATATAATAAACAATTCAACTTTTTCAAATTCTAAAACAAAACTAATAATAAAAAATTATATTATAACAATATTTTATTCAACTTTCAATAAACATTTTATTTCATCTCATGTAAACTGTATAATCAAACGAGGCCTAAATCTGTATTGAGGTGCGTAACTAAATCTTTTCTTTTCATTAGGTTCTTTTAAGATAATTGTTTTTGATAATTAAGTTGTTGAAGTTTTGTTAATCTTATAATGATGGCTATTTTAGTGAACATAGCCATCATTATAAGATTCTAACGAGCTGGTGGCAGAAGAGGAAGCCGGATCGAAGAGCAAGTGCTAGGAGCCGGGTCGACCTCGTCCTCAGACTTGTGGGGTGAGTCGAAATCGACGAATTTGTCCCAGTTTGGTGATTCATCGCAAGAGATGGTGGACTCCTTGAGGTCCTCTTCAGAGAGAACGATGATGTATGGTCTTGCGGTGAGGGAGAGCATGAGGAAAGAGAGTAACAGCTTCAGGCATGCGATATGCATCGTTTTGATGTCGAACAAGGAGTAGAAGAAGAAGAAGAAGAGACTGCATTTGGAAGTTCCTGTAATGTCAGCGTATATGCGTGTGTGTTCAGTTGTGTCCCGACTCCTGTAAGTTCTGTTGACTTTTAGCATCATCCTAAGGTACTATTTGGCCACATGAAATTCTCATCTCAAATATAAAATTCTCATATCATTATTACAATTTTTTCAAATCTTTATACAAAAAATATAATAAACAATTCAATTTTTTTAACTTTTTCAAATTTCAATACAATAATAATATTAAAATATAATATTTTAATATTTAATCTTAAAACTCAAAATTCTCATCTAAAAAATCTCAGTGACCAAGCAGAACCTAGTTAAAAGGACATGTAAGATAAATTTAGTACATTAGTGTTTCTACTTTAGTTATTTTTTTTATTATATAATAATAAAATAATATAAGATTAATTTGATTTTAACTATTCACATCAAATCTCTACATTGAATTATTCATTAATTCATAATATAGTAATGAGTAATTATTAATTGAAAAAATTAAATATTTTTTTAATTATCAATTTATTTTATTTTATCATATATTACTATTTTACCTATTATATATTAATTAGTAATCATATTTTAATTAAATTATAGATTAAAAATTATATTTTTTCAATTGTCATTTAATGTTAATAATCACAAATTTCTAATTAAACCCATCTAAAATTCTATATAAATGTCTTAATTACAAATCAAATTTCTATATTTCTCATCCAACTATATATATTTTTTTTTCAGATTTTATTCTATCTAAGAACTATATGTACCAATGTTTTGAATACCGTACCGGATGTCGTACCGGTCAAGACACTGGAACGAATTATTTCGATACTGGTACCATTTCGTGTACCGTTTTGGGATAGTCGATGTATAAATAAATTATATATATAAATATATATAAATTATATTTCAAAATAATAGTCTATATATGAATAAATTATACATGAATACATATGTATATATAAATTATAAATAGTCTGGTATGAATTGTGGGTCAAAAAATGAGATTATAGCTTGAAAAAGAGAGAGAAAAAGAAAAGAAAAGATAAAGGCCGAAATACCAGCCGGTACAGGCCGGTACATAGGCCAGTATTTCAGCCGGTACGAAATAGGTACCATACCTGTACCGGCCTAGTGACTGGTATGGAATGTAACGACCGTACCGGCCGGTACGGTACAGTACCAAATACAATGATATGTACGGCTGGTACGATACAGTACCAAAAACAATGATATGTACTCTGCTTTCCAATCCAACAATCTATTTTTGCCAAACTTTATTCTATCTAATAATTACATCTACTAAATTTTTCATGATAGAAAGGACTTAGCATGATCTCCTTATAAAAATGACTTCGAAAAAGAAATGGACAGCTTTATCATTTTAAATCAGATGGTCAATGGATAAAAGAAATGGACTAATCATCCACATTAAAGTAGACATAATATTGGACAGCTTCATCCACAATATATTTCCACAACAACATCCACAAAATATAGCTTTGTATTTCCACAAAATACATCGACATCTTACATCCACAAAATACACTAAAGGATTTTGTATTTACACCATACACATCCACAAAATCAGCACAAAAGAGTCTACTACATAGCAGCTGCCCAGTCACATGTATTTTTCCCAGTCACATATGCTTCACATGTATTTCCAGCATATGTGACTAGGCAAAATCAGCACAAAAGAGTCTACTACATTACTGTGCATTTACAACAAAATAGAAAAAGTAACGTGAAACCACATGAGTTACTTTCCTCCAAAATGTGTGGATGGGGATGTAGATGTGGATGTAGATCTATTCTTCATTTCCTCATAAACTTTCTATTGAAGAGTTCAAAAATAGTCTTGCTGCATTTCATCCATACCGGCAATATCTAATTCCATGATTTTTATGTCAATCTTCTTTTTCTTAAATGCAATTAATGACATTCGATCACTCTCGGCCTTGATGACCGCTTCTCTCTTCTCCACCATGCACATGGTTCTATCATTGGTCATGCGACTTAAGGCTTTACCAAACTCAACATCTTCACATTCTCTAGTCTTCCTCTTTGTCTCCCTCTCTTTTTCACTCTTCTTACCTAGAGGTCTCTCACCAATGATCTCGACGTTGTCATCTTGAGTGTCATTTACTAGCAGAGTTGAGTTGGCAATGGTTGGACGTTTCCCAGGTAGTCTCCTCCTCATTTGCAACATCGACATATGTTGCTACCATTTCAGTTGGTGTCTTAATAGTCACCAATAATGTTCTATCGTGTACTTTGCCTTCTCATTCTCTTTATATAATATTTTGGCCTTCTAAGCTTAAATGAGCCAAGTGAGAATGTTAGGGTGAAAATCAGCTTAAGCTATAAAAAAAACATAAAGGAGAAACCAAATTATAACCTTGTCCTGCTCAGTGGCACCACTAGGATGTATTGACTCTACTTGGGCAACAGCAACACAAAATTTATTTGTGCATTTTTTGATACATTGCCATCGATTAGTTAATGATGCTACATAACATTTAGGACTATTTGGTTTTTTATACTCATTGTAATATTCACCTATTCTCTCCTATATTTGAGTGGATTTCTGGTCAGACTCACTTATAGCGTCGATGCTAATGTTGAGCCAAGTTGAAATGAGAAGACAGTCCTCCTCTGTGGTGAAAGACACACCTTGAAATGATCTTTTAGAGGGTGGCATTATTTCACCATCGACATATGAAGCTTGGACCAGAACATTATCATCTATGCTATGAAATGGGGTGCTGCCTTCCCCTTGTCCACTATTTTGTAAGAGAGTGGTGAAAAAAGGACCCTCATCAAATGGTGCAGCCATCCTTCATCGTATTATGATTATAATGAATGGCCAGTTGGGGTAGAATATAATACAAACTAGCATGGCAAACAACTATATAAGAGTATCTAACTTAGATAAACAAATCTGGCTGTATGGTTGAGCAAAGCTTTTCAATAGTTATAAAAGAGGTTAAGCAAATGTTCGATGCACAACTTCAACAACATCTAAGACAACACTAGAAATAGGATTTCAGATTTTGAGAGGCCAGTGCACAACCTCAAGGAAAGAAGAGCTGGATGGGATAAAACTCATTCATTGTTTATTATTAAGAAATTTGAGTAAATTTGAGTGTACAAAAAAAGCATTATTAAATATGTAGAAATATGTCCAGTTTCACATTCGATCAAGGTCCCGTGCATTTGTTAAGAACATCGAATCATGGACCTTGTCTAACTGATGAGAAAATAGAGTGTTTAATTGAAAAAACAGTGTGTTTATTGAGGGTCATCACATATGAGAGAGATCAAGGTCCCGTATATTTGTTAAGAACATCGAATCATGGACCTTGTGTTTATAGAGGGTTATCACATATGAGAGAGAGAGAGAGAGAGAGAGAGAGAGAGAGAGAGAGAGAGAGAGAGAGAGAGAGAGAGAGAGAGAGAGAGAGAGAGAGAGAGAGAGAGAGAGAGAGAAGTCACCACCCTCTTAATTTTCTCCTTTCAAATGTATTTAGTAGCCTCCAAGTCTAAAAGGTTTCATGTAGTGAGTTAAAAAGCAAAGATGGTGGGCAAGTAGCCAATAATATAGATTTCTATCTTTGCTACCAATCACAAGTTGGTTCGAAAAACATAAAATGGCAATGGCAAGGCCTCAGGGATTGCATGAGCAAATGATGGTTAGATGTTACTCATCCTTTCGGTAATAAAAGATTAATATTGTAGATGAACAGAGTGTGGGATGGAGAGCTTACCAAGACAACTTGTGCACCAATTAAGGGCTAATGCCTTGAAGACACCTGTTCCTTGTTGCACTCCTCCATTAAAGAGAACAAGAACTTTTCCTCTTCCAGTGTGAACAACCTACAATCCATGGTTTAAAAGCTATCAATTTATGAGAAAGGGTAATGTTAAGGATGACTTGCTACCAAAAATCCTTCCTAAGTCCCATGGGTATTAGCAACACTTTGTGACACCATGAAAGACTACATGACTACATGAGTTTAAGAGCTAGCTGCTGAGCTCCATGATTTTAGACAATAATACCATCAACGCCTACTTAATCGAATCAATATTTTAATCTTCATGGGTTCATTATTCCTTCCAGAAATTAAGCTCTAATTTAACAATTCAAAACATCTAAAAAAACTTTTACCTAATCAGAACAAGTGAATAAAACTCAAAGTAGAAGATGAAAACATGTATTATGAAGTATCTCTAGTTAGTGGCCTTGGCTATTGCTATCATGAGACAAAAACAAAAAATCCCAACATCAAACTTGATCATATAGCATTAGAAAAATTTGCAGTTTGATGAAATGAGTAGTCAATATTTTAATATTCATGGGCATATGATTCCTTACTGAAATTAAGCTCTTATTTAACAATTCAAAACATCTAAAATAGCTTTTAAGCAAAGAAAACTTAAAGCAGAAGATGAAAATGTGTATGATGAAAACATTTAGATCACATGAACTGCAATAGATCATGAACTAATAAGATGATAATAAATAAATAAATGGTTACTCTTCTATATAAAAAAATGTTGAACACAAGAACACTAGACAAAAGCTTGTATGGGAATCATAAAGACAAAAGTTTGTGGGCAACAGTAGCACACAATCCAAATCAAGGTCTCAATAATATAGATATGAGAACAACCTATCAGGTGTACATGAAGACATGTTTTAACATCACCCAGACATTACATACATGGTTTTGCTTTCATAGGAATGCATGCAATTGAAGACAAATTTAATTCCCAATCAAACATCCTATGACTATCCACAATCTATCAACAACTATCTGAAGGTGTAGCAATGCAATTGACTCTATTAAAGTGGGCCCGGGTAATTGGTCGATGGACCCTTCTATTATTGAATTTTCATTCATCAATCATTTTCAATCTATATATGCATCTTCAAATCCAATTGTCTCGAGCCAGATTGAGAATCTTTTTGAAAAACAGATTACAGATGAGGAGAATGCTTTCCTTAGTGCAATACCAAATGAAATATCAAAGAAAACACACTAATAGCTTGAGCTATTTCACCACCTGAAGAAAAAATAAGGAAAAAGAGGACAAATGGCTATAAAATTCGATATGGAAAAAGCATTCGACTATATAGAGTGAGATTTTCTGTTCACAGTAATGAAAGTGATGGGTTATAACAACAATTGGATTAGCTCGATAAAAGAATGCGTGACAACAACATCCTTTTCCATTCTTATCAAGGGATCTCCCAGAGGCTTTTTCAAGGAACAAAGGGGGCTAAGACAAGGTGATCCCTTATCACCTTTCCTTTTCATATTAAGCACGGAGGTGCTATCATGATTAATAACTTGATCTGAGACTCAAGGCAATTTTGAAGGTATTTGGCTTAACAAAGACTTCCCCTCAATCTCCCATCTACTATTTTTGGATGATCTAATCATATTTGGTAAGGCTACGAAAAGGAGTGATCAAGAAATATCTCAAAATCTGGAAAAATATCGGGCTTGGTTGGGGCAAATAATTAATCTCAGCAAAATGTCCATCTTCATCACTAGGAATTCCAACTCCTTAGTCAGAGAAGCAATCATTCAGATTCTACCCTACAAATTATCTTCATCTAGAATGAAATACTTAGGACTACTAACATCCTTCAACTGAACCAAGAAAGAAAATTTTAAAGATTTGAAGGAGGAAATCCAAAACAAATTAGAAGGTTGGAAGTCAAAGTTACTTTTGCAAGCAAACAACACTATGTTAACCAGAACAGTGGCAAGCACGATCCCATCATACCAGATGCAATTTTTCATGCTACCAATATCAATCTGCAAGTTTCTGAACAAAAGCTTCAAAAACTTCTGGTGGGGTTTTTCTATCAATTAGTCTCACAAACTCACTCTAAAGTCAGGGAAATCCATTTGTTAACCAAAAAATGAGGGAGGCCTAGGATTGAGGTTAATGAAGGATATGAACTTATCACTACTAACAAAAACTGGATGGGAAATGAGTAAACCAAACATAGGATTATGGCACAGGATCCTCTCCAAAAAATATCTCCGATCCAAAGAATTTCTTAATGTTAAAGCAAAAATATCGGACTCATGGATATGGAAGGACATCCTTAAGACTAGAGACTTAATTTCCAAACGGAGGTGCTATCAAATTTTCAACGGGCTATCAGTTAATGTTTGGTTAGAACCTCGGATACCCACAGTGGATAATTTTAACCCAAAACCAAGCAACCCGATGAATGAGGTCCATCCTCACTTGAAAGTCTATTATATCATTGACAAAACCAATCGTCATTGGGAAATGGAGAAGTTGAGAACCATTTTCATGCCATAAACAATTACAAAAATTCAAAAAATATCAATCCCCTTCCATAGTCAGAGACAAGATTCAATAATCTAGACTCCCAATCATTTAGATGAATTTTTAGTGAAAAAAACTTATCATTTAGCGGCAACAAATCAAGAGATTGCACCATTGCTGAATTTTCCAACACGGAAACGGCTGCAAAGGGTTATCCCAAATCTTCAATTTGAATTGTGCCCCCTGTGCAAAGAAGAGGAAGAAACTCAATTTCATCTTTTTATTGAATGCCCCTTTTCGCAAATACTATGGCAACAAAGCTGCTGGCCTTTGAATCTAGATCGTATGCAATTAAATTGAATTTCATAATGGATTTAGCTTATAATCAATCCGACATCATTGGGCCTAAATGCATCAGAAAAAAAGCTCTTTTCAGCTGTTTGTGGTAATTGTAATTGACTTTATATGGAGGAAGCGAAATGAGGTGGTTCATAACCACATTGTGATTTCGATTAGAGAAGCAATCACTTAGTTGAGAAAAATATATCAAGTCAGGTTAGCTTGGAAAACGAAATCTAAAGCCTAGAAATCAATTACATGGAAACCTCCACCCCCAAATCAATGGAGTTTCTCCTTTGATGCTGTTATTAGAGACTGATTCTCCACATCCTCAGCTATTTGTTGGTTTTCAGAAGGTGTTTGTATGATAATCTGGATCTCAAAAATCCTAACCAAATCTTGTTATAGCAGAGGCATCAGTAGCTCTTATAGCTTCTCAAATGGCAAAAGTTTGCAACAATGACCATCAACTCTAGAGGAAGATGCGCAGCTGGTTATAAAGGCCATCGTTAATGAATCCCAACAATATGGATTGGCAACAATAATCGAATATATTCATCAAAACCTTCAACCGAGCAAAGATTTGAGAGTAAACAAAATCCATCGTTCTTAGAATCGATGTGCACTCAATGGCGCCATGGGTAGCGACCAATTTGATATTTGGCTGTACTCCCTTTATTAGTATTCCAGCTTGTATTTTATATATAGACAGTGGCAAAGACCCTAATTGAATTTTTTGTAATCCTTTCATCTATCTATAAAATATGATTGATTAGAAAAAAAAAGTTGATACTAATAAAAAAATCAAAACTAATGAAATGAGTAATGCCTCTAACAAGTTCGTCATATATATTTTGGCTTGAAACCATGAATTTATTACCACCCCAATGATTTTTAGCACAATCCAACTGTGGTGTGTGATGTGGCAGCAATTCATTCTTTTTGATAAATTTGGATAGATTGGAGAGCGATAATTCTAGTGGTGCTGGTGCTTGTGTGAATGGTTTTAAGGTGTGGAAGACGATTGATAGATCTAGACAAACTTAATCGAAAATAGTGAAGGTCATGCAGGGTGGGTGGTAAGAGAGGAAGCTGAAGATGGAAGAAAGAAGAAGAAAACCATTAGAGAAAGAAGATGGAGGGGGAAAGAGGGACTCTGATGACGAATAGAATTGAGATAATTTTGATGGCTAGTTCCAACAGATGATCAACACATAAAAGACAACAGATTCACCCAAAAAATATAGATAAAATGATTTTGATGTTAATTCAAATGTTTAAAATTCAAGAATGTTGAAATCAACCCACAAGCCAGGTTGTAATAGCTATAAATTGAAAATATCATAATTTTAACAAAAATAACAAAATCCCAATAATCACACCAAAAATGACTAAGTAATTAAAGAAGTAATCTGAAAGAAATTTAGCCCAAATTGAATTTAAAATCACTTCCTAAACGAGAATTGAAATATTATCATAAAAGGTAAAAAAAAAATCTAAAAATGGAAATTTGAAGGGGAAAAAAAGTAGATTTTGGCCTTAAAAATGATGCACACCAACATAGTTAAATGATCATGACGTGCACGCTAAAAATGGCTTTCTGAATTGGGGTCATATGTGCAATTCCCATACCCGTAGCCAAAGTTATGGTCAAAATACCAAAAAGGGCCCAAAACTGTCCCATATCGCGGAAAGATCATTGTTTCCTGCCATGCTTGCTCTCAGCTACCGTCTTGAGGTAGTTCAGCACCATCAATGTGCAATCTGATAGATCAGTATCATATGACCTGGATTCTCCTCAATCAGTTGCCCTGGGTTGGAAAGAACTCGCCCTCTAGTCCTCAGTAGCTTTATCGGGATCCACAAAATAAGGACTCAAATGTTTCATATTGAATACATCAGAGGTCTTCAAATGGCTTGAGAGGCACACCCTGTATGCGTTGTCATTGATCTTCTGAAGAACCTCACAGGGTCCAATCTTCCTCTCCTTAAGCTTATTATATTCTCCAAATAGGAAAACGATCATGAGTTAATACCATCCAAAAAAAATCACCAACATCAAATAGTACCTGACGACGATGACTGTTAGCCTGAACCTTGTACTTTGTTAGCCTGAACCTTGTACTTGGCATTACTCTTATGAACCTTGTACTTGGCATTACTCTTATAGATGGCCAACTTCACTTGCTCATGGAAGTCCTAAAGATGTTTTGCTAATTCATCTGCCTTGTGAGTTAAACGACCAATATGTGGAATAGGAGCTAAGTCAAGCACAATTGACGGGTTCTAGCCGTAGACAGTCTCAAATGGGCTTAGCCACATAGTTCTGTTCTTGGACCTATGATGGAGATGCAAGAAGGGCCTTTTGCAATGTCACTAGAAGGGCTAGGCGTGCCGAGGCTAGGAGATTGGCTTTAGGTTGCTTGCATGGTTCAAATGGGGAAGCTTTGGGCGCGCAAGACATGACCTCGAAAGACCAACCACTTGCCACCTAGATGTTGACCGAGTTTCTTGACAATTCCCTTGATTTTAGGGGCTGATGCAATTTAGAGGAAGTTGGACATTTGAATGCTCTTTAAATTGGGAAGTTTGAATATCGATTTGTTCATTTGTTGGATTTTTCCTCTTAATTTTAGGAGTTGTTGGGTTTGTTTTGAAATGTTATCTTGAAAAAGGTTGTTAGAAGGAATAATTGAGGGATGACTAACCGAACCCTAGGGTATTTAAATATTTTGCAGCTTTGTATTTGATTATTATACTATTATTTTGAATAAAAGTTTATCACCTATTTCGAGAATTGAGTGCTAGTTCGAGTTAGTCTTGATTTTCATACTCTAAACTATTCGGATCTTGGTGTTGCCTCAAGGTAGCCCTTGATTCATCCATCCAACACGACCGTAAATACCTAAGAGCGAGTGAGGCTTCCATCAACTTGTGGTGGGCGAATTCTAATTGTGATAAAGCCAAATCCCATTGCTTTTGTTTATTCCTTGCCAAACTCCTCAAAACATTACCCAAACTCCAATTTACTACCTTGGTCTGACCATCTGTCTGGGAGTCGTAGGCGTTGATGAAATTCAACTTCATCCCTAGTTTCTCCCATAAACTCTTTTATAAATTGCTCATGAACTTGGTATCATAATCTAAAGTAGTGGGCCCAGTGGCTGAGCTAGGAATTTATTCTAGGGGGCCAAACAAAGCTAGAACAATATATATAAAATATTTTTTTTTGTTCTACTTTTATATAATTTTTTTTACGATATATAATAATCTGATAGGAAGATTTACAATAAAAATAAAATACGTTTAATACAACTTATGTATTAAAAAATATTTGATATGTCAATAACAATATATCATTAAAATAATATAAAGACATCCATACCAATATATTAAACAAAAGAAATACAGAATGTCTAAAATTGTAACTTGTGTTCTTTTAAACAAAAAAAATCATCAAGTATTGAATCTAAATCAAAATTCTCAGTTATTTCTCTTTCAATATAGACAACTAAATTATTTGCTAAGAATTCATCTTCAATCTTGTTGCGAAACCTAACAATCTTCATAGCTGAAAATGCTCATTCACTGGTTGCTGTAGACATTAGAAGAGTCAAAATTAGACGAACCAATCTATCAATAAGATAGTATGTCTTTGATTTCTCTGTCTCTACCAATCTTTGACATAAATCTGCAATGGATCTCAAATCTTGAAACATTGGATTGCTAAACACATTAACTTCAAAATGCTTCAATTGAAACCTTAAATTGATTTTCTCATTCTCAGAAAAATCAAGAGGATAATAATCTTCTACAAGACAACATATATCATCAATATTAAAGGATTTATATCCATCCTTTGAATCCAAAGCTGAGTTAAGGGTTAAAAACTTTGTCGTTACTTCACCAAATCTATTATCAAGCTCTTGTATTTGAAAATTTATAGTAGCATTAAATATTTCAAAATGATAATGATGCTCTATCGTAATGTGATCTCGTTGATAACGACCACGACCTTGTACATAACGAGAGCTCAATTCTGGAATGTCAATATCAAATTTCTTAAAAAAAGAGACAACATTCTCAAGTAGATTTTCCCAACCTTCATTTCTCAACTTTTGAACAAATCCTTTTGTAGTAGAAACCATATTCATGGTATTTAAAATATCTTGAGATTTTTGCTGCAAAACTTGACAAAGAACATTAGTAATACCCATGATTTCCTTCATTAAATATAAAGTAAATATGAATTCGAATGAGGTAATCATTTTATAAACAGCATTCACATTCTCGCGTTGAGAGTAAGTGGATCCTTCTTTTATTATGGTTTCAAGCGCCGAGCAAGTGGCTTCAAACATTCATAGTAGACTGCAAATAGAATAAAAATGAGAACCCCAACGAGAATCACCAGCTCGTTTGATAGTGCCAATTTGGTTAGCTCCTTTTCTACTTTCAAGTTCATCAATGGCTATCATATGTGCAATATGTGTTGCCTGAGCAGCTTGCAATTCATCATGACGTTTACATGAAGCGCCCACCATATTTATAATAAAGTTTAAATTTGATAAAAACTCATGAAGAGAAATCACCTCTCTAGATGCAACAATTAATGCTAATTGTAATCGATGAGTAAACAATGAACATAGTATGCATATGGGCAATCTTTAAGAAATAATGCTTGCTATCCGTTCCATTCACCACGCATATTACTAGCACTATCATATCCCTGTCCACGAATATTTTGAATATCAAGACAATGACAAGAAAGAACTGCAGATATTTCATTCTTTAGAGTCAATACCGATGTATCTTTAACATGTACAAGATCAAAAAATCATTCTTGTATAAAACCATCAACATCAACAAATCTCAAGATTATAGCCATTTGCTCCATTTTAGACTCATCTTGTGCCTCATCAACAATAATGCAAAATCGAGAATCCCCAACATATTCACGAATTTTATTTCTTACTTTCTTTGCAAGAACTTCTAAAATCTTTTTTTGAATTTGGGGTGAAGTATACTTTGAGGATTTAGGAGCATTTTCCAAAACAAGTTTTCCAACTTTGTCATTATATGAAGCCAAGAGTTTAAGCATCTCTAGAAAATTACCTCGATTTTTTGAATCAAGGGTCTCATCATGACCTCTAAATGCAATCCTTGAAATGCAAGCCATCGAACAACATCAATAGATGTTTTTACTCGGAGTCGATTATTGAGAATTTGTTTAGAGTTTTGTACATTCATTACTTTATCAATATGTTGTGATTGTTTCAATAAATCCTCACAAGATTTCACAGCATTATTATGAGAAGAACAAGGATCCTCCCCAATATGATTCAAAACGACACAATGTTTTTCATCATTAATCTTCTTCCAATTTCTAAATCACATGACAGTAAATACATCTCATCCATAATGTTGAGATGTTTTCATTGTAAAAAGATAACAAGGTAAACAATATGTAACATCTTTTGATGAAGAATACTCTAACCAAGATCCAAATTGTACGAACCATAAAGCTTGAAAATGACAAGGATGCTTTACAGAACTAGAAAATGGATATTTTGAGAGATGTATTTGATATGGACTCATTTTTAAATAAGTTCTTCTTATTTCATCACATTGATTGACTGGATAATTCCATATAGGAGGGCATAATCCCGGATTTCATTATAGAGAAGATATATCAATCTCTTTAGATTTAAGTGTTGACGATGTAAAATGAATTCATTCAGATTTCAAAATTGGAGAGTTAAGATCATATTTTTCTTAGGTTCAATCCTTGGAATTTTAGAAGAATTTTCTGAAAGATCAACTTCTTTTCTTTTGAAGAACGAGTCGATAGTTTTTAATTTAGACATCATTCATGAACCTAAATTTAAAATCAAATTGAAACATATAAAATGAAGTTAGAAACTTAGATAAACTTGATAGATTCTAATAATAAGGTCTCAAATTAAAATCAAACAATTTATTAAAACACATAATGCTATAAAAAAAACTACTTAAATCAGTACATACAATCATACACAATTAATCTATGTAATATATATATATATATATATATATATAATATGATTAATACTAATATAAAATTTTTATAAAGAAAAAAGACATACCCGCGTGCAGATAAAGGAGTAAGGTGTAAGGAAATGATGCTCCATAGGGCCGTCACCATGAGATGAGAATTGACAGTCTGGTAGGGGCTATCAAATACGTCTGTTAATCTACTAAAAAACAAAATGTTAGTTTGCTATATTAAAAAAAAATCATTAATCTGCTAAATAAATAAAGTATTAATCTATTAAAAGTATTAATCTATTAAATAAATAAATAGTATTTTGAATTTGTAGTGACTAGTGAAGCTGTGAGTGTGATTGTGTGAGGGCCTAGTATCACTATCGAGGATTAGGAAAAAAAAAAAATTCAAAGAAAGGTCAAAAAGTAACCGAGTCCGAGACAAAAGGCAGTTCTTTAGTTTTAAGCTTTAAGCCTTTGACAGTTTGACTCTTTGACCGTAAGGCTTCCAGTGGAAGCTTCAAAAATCAAAAGCCAAAAGCTGGGACGATTTGGGCAAACCTTTGTCTAGAAATGCGATGGAGCGGGAGTGAGAGCACGTTGCGAATCGCAATTTGGTCATGCGAAAATGTGAGAACTGAGAAAACTTTTGGTCCTTTGTAGATCAGGAAAATGGAAATGGGTCGGTCAGTCAGTCGGTGGTCATGCCTCACAGGTAAAGCTTGCTTATTTTCTTATTCGTTTGAATCGTTTTGATGTTGAAAAATGGAGAAAACAAAATGTGAAGGACAATAGGTGTTATGACGTTGGAAAATGGAGAAAAAAATGTGAAGGGTGAGATGTGAAGTATTGTTGTGCCGTGTGTGAAGGTAATACAGTCTGTAAATCAGTAAATGGCAGTCTAGCAGATTGCCTTAAACTATAACATAGAGATTGAAATGCTTTAGAAAATGGAAAGAGGTGAGAAATCTTACCGGTTATAGTTAGATTTTTTTTTTAATTTTATTTATTTCTAGAGGGGGGCCAATACATGATAAATTAATATTATTTTATTAAATTAAAAAAATTAACATTTATATTTTTTTTTTCAAATTTCTGTGGGGGCCATGGCCCCCCTGCCCCAATGTGGCTCCGCCACTGAATGGACCATGAAACACCATGTAAATGAATAATCTCCTTGAAATATAGATGAGTGATCTCTATAGTATCCATTGTTTTCTTGCAAGCTACAAAATGAACCATCTTGGAAGACCTATCAACCACGCCCAAGATAGAATCCATGGCACTTTGGGCTCAGGGTAAGCCCAACACAAAGTCCATACTAACATCGAACCAAGGGGCTTCAGAAATAGGTAAATGAGTGTCCATGCTCGCATTAGTAAGAGCCCCCTTGGACCCTCTGGCACATAAAGCATCACTCCAAGTAATGAGCCATATCGTTGATCAACTTGGGCTAATATTAATGAGATGAGACCAAGGCCAAAGTCTTGTCTTGCCCAAAGTGACCCTCGCTATGAAGTTCACTGATAATCTAATGCCTTAGTGAAGAATCTGGAATGCACAACTGTAATCCATGAAATAAATAGCCATTAAGTGAAACAAAATCAATTCGTTGACTATCAGTTACCTCCCGAAATATCTTTTTGAATAAAGGATCTACTGCATATAAATCACTGAAAATGTCAAATCCTGCAACCTTGGTGTACATGGTGGTGAGGAGTAACATACAATGACTTAGGGCATCTGCCACATGGTTCAGACTTCCTGATTGGTGCCTCCAAGGAAATGTGAACTCCTGTAAGTATGCTACATTCTTGGTATGCTGTCTACTCAACTTGTGTTGACCATTGATGTACTTCAAGGCTTCGTGGTTAGTGATGAGGATGAACTACTTCTATACCAGGTAGTGACACTAATGCTTCGGGGACTAAACTATAGTGTAGAATTCTAGATCATAAGTGGAATACTTTTTCTTGGATCCTGATAGTTCCTCACTGAAAAAGGCTATCAGGCACCCCTCCTGACTTAGATTACTACCAATGCCAACCGTAGATGCATCACAATTGACCTTAAACACCTTTTCAAAATCTAGAAATTTCAAAATTGATGCCTCTGTCATCTTTTCCTTAAACACGTCCCTTGAGGCACTCAGTGATAGGAGCAATCAAGGTACAAAGATTTTTGATGACCGGTGGTAGAAGGACGCCAATCCATGGACATTCATGAAATTGTGCAATGTCTTAAGTGTGAGCCACTCCAAAATTGCATCTACCTTTGACTGATCTGCACAAAAACCATTAGTAGACACAACAAAACCAAGGAAAGTGACAAAAGTAGTAAAGAAAGAGCACTTCTTTAGATTGATAAACAAACACTCATGTCTCAGCATATCAAAAATAGCTCGAAGGTGATCGAAGTGTGACGCCCATCTCGGACTATAAATGAGGATATCTTCAAAGTAAACAACAACGAATTTCCCCATAAAAGGCTATAAAACCTTATGCATAAACTGCATGAACGTGCTGGGCCCATTGGATAGTCCAAAAGGCATGACCATCCACTCATACAAACCATCTTGCATCTTAAATATTGTTTTCCACTCATCTCCAGGCCTTATTCTGATATGGTAGTATCTACTTTTAAGGTCGATTTTTTAGAAGACCTTATAACTTGACAGTTGATCCCTCATGTCATCCAGGTGGGGAATTGGAAATTTATACTTCACTGTGATCATATATTCATGTTGATCGGTCTGCTATTCACACACATATGTCAAGAACCATCTTTCTTCGATACCAACAGTGCAGGAATTGCCCATGGGCTCATGCTCTCATAAATGTAGCCCTTTTCCAATAACTCACAACCTGACGCTGCAACTATTCAAATTCTTTGGGATTGTGGCGATACGCAAGTTGATTTGGCAAACTTGACATTGGAATAAAGTTGATCTGATGCTGAATATTCCTTATAGGTGGCAATCCAGGAGGGAGATCTTCTGGCACCAAATCAGAAAACTCTGTTAGTAGCTGTTGCACCTTTTGTGGCAAATCTGGGCCTATGTTTGCTGCACTATTCCTATAAGGCAACAAAGTGTAAATCACATCTTCACGCTTAATCTCCTAAAATAACCTGGACATAAAAAGTAGGTTAGTATAGTATTATTGGCTATTGGGGTAGGAGTGGTTCCTTCCTGGCGAGGTGCCGACACAATCTTTTTTCATTTTGATGCTAAGGGAATACGTATTCTTCCGTCAATCGTGAGTAACATTGCGATCATACTACCAAGCATCCATAGAGACGACATCACACAAAGCATTATCAAAATATTTTCTACAGATTGAAAAAGATACTAGGCATCACCTATCTACTATTACCTCACTGCCTTTTTTTAACCACGACAATTTGTACGGTTTTGGATGATGATCTGTCTTCAACTGTAACTTCTAAACAACCTCTTCAGACATCATGTTCTCATAATTTCCACTGTCAATGGTCATTTTGCAAATTTTATTGGCAACTGTATAGGTCGTGTGAAAAATATTAGTTCTCAACCAATCGGCTCCTGAATCACCCTTGGGATGACCAGAGTCTCATGGCCATCACCATAAAACACATCGCCATCCTCATTGTCATCATACACAAGTTCCCCTAACTCTTCAGTCTCTTCTACCACTTCCTCTTCAATTAGTTGATTTTTTACCTTATGATTAACAAGTTTTCTACACTCATTTGTTCGGTGTCCTTGCTAGCCACATCTGAAGCACCTGATATTAGAGTTAGAACTTTGGACATGCAATGACTGAGGGGTAGGATAAGATTCCTGAGGGTGAACAACTCGACTGCTTTGATCGCTTCTGATTATTGGCCTCATACTCTGTCGTTTCTCCATAATGAGTGCACGCTGGTATGATTTAGAAACCATCCACAGAGAGTGAAGACTGAGGATATTCCGCAGGGGCTGCCACAAGTCACCCAAATATTGTGCCACCATCTGCTCCTCTATTTCAGACAGATCATTCCAGGTTATCAATTGATAGAACTCTTCCGTATAATCATTAATTGATCTCGTGCTTTGTCTCAATGTGTGAAGTCATTGTTACAAGGTTTAAGTCTAGCCAAAAGGGAGGAAGTGTCCTTTCATCTTTTTCTTTATCCTCTCCCAGTCAATAATCTTGACCTTGCCTTGCCTGTCTGTTGATCGTCTCAACTGCTCCCACCAAGCAATTGCTCTACCCTTTAGTTTGATGGTGGCCAGTTTCACCTTCAAACGATCAGGGACTTCTTTATAATAAAAAATTCACTCCACTTCATACAACCAATCAATGAAACATTTAGCTTGTAACCTACCAGAAAACTCGAGCAAATCCACTCTGAAACCGAGGTCCCATTGACGCTCCTCCAGACCATAGTGCTCCAAGAATAGAGCACGATTGTGATACCGGTTCTCAAAACTAGAATTGGAATTGTGATCTTCCATCTCATGATCACCAGTATCTTGTGCCGTTAGACACTGGGTAAACTCTACAACCTATCTTTGCAAATACTCAATCATCACATCCTAAACTCTACGATCACAATGCAGGACTTCCTCGTTCGGAACCTGCACATAACGACCATGACCACTAGCCATGGAAACTAATGAAATATAAATCCAATAAAGATGCTTGAGCTCCAATGCCAATTGAGACTAAATTGAGATAATTCTGGCAGCTTGCTTCAACAGATGATTAACACAAAAAAGATAAGAGATTCGCCCAAAAAACATAGAGAAAATGACTTTAATGTTCAATTCAAATTGTTAAAATTTAAGAATGTCGAAATCAACTCATAAGCCAAGCTTTTATAACTGTAAATAAAAATATCAGAATTTTACCAAAAATAGCCAAATAAGTAATTGGAGAATTAATCTGCCAAAAATCTGGTCCAAATGGGGTTTTAGATCACTTCCTAAATGAGAATTGAAATATTTTCATTAAAGGTAAAATATATCTAAAAATGGAGATTCAAAGGGAAAAACGGTGGATTTTGGCCTTGAAAATGATGCACATTGAGTACAACTCAGTTACCATGACGTGTGCACCAAAAAGAACTTTCCGAATTGAGGTCATAAGCAACAATTACGATACCTGTAGCTGAAGTTATGGGCAAAATATCAATACATGCTCAAAATTGTCCCAAAATTACGAAAAGATCATTGTTTCCTGCCCTGCTTGTGCTTAGCTGTCTTCTTGAGATAGTTCAGCACCATCAACGTGCAATCCAATAGTTTAGTATCATCTGACTCGATTCTCATGCATCAGACGCTCCCATGCAATTTTTCCTTTGTGAAGTGAGGTTGATTGTGTTTAGGAGGGTTGGAGGTTGGGGGAAATGAGGGTGCAAGAGAAAAACAAAGTGGCTTTGAAAGTCTACTTGTGAGATAAAAGTATAATGAGAAATTATATTTGTGTGCAAATATCGTGCACTCATTTTGAAAAAATTAAGTAAATATGATATTTACATAAAAAAATTAATTTTTTAATGTTAGATTTCACTCTTTTTCAAAAGGAGTATGTGACGCTTGCACAACCCATAATTGTATCTATCATTAATTCAGAGTAGTGCTAGATACAATTATGGGTTATGCCAGCGCCGCACACTCTTTTCGAAAAAGAGTGGAATTCACCATTAAAAAATTAATTTTTTTCCTTGTGAGTCCCATATTTATTCACTTTTTTCAAAATAAGTGATTGACCCTTGTGCACTCTATGGCTATAAATATTACTTTTTAATAATAATTTTTATAGATGTTATAACTTTTATGTTTTTAATTTTTGTTGAGATTAGGCAAATAAATGAAGTGGAAGTTAAAATAAAAAAAAATATCTTAAAATGAAAATTTGTTTGGATTGAGAGAATTGCTTGTCGCTAATAAAAATACAATTATTCTAAGTGCAGGCAATTTTGTGTATCCATCAGTGCACCAATGGACATGACAGGGGCATTTTTAAAAGGAAAATTCTTGTTGCAGGCAAAATGGTGCACCCATGCGCACCAACACTGACGTGGTATGGGACTGGTTTAATGATAGTTCATTTTCACCCTTCTTCTTCTTCCCCACTTACCCCTCCCTCCTCCTACATGTTGTGAACCAGAAAATCATTTTCTTGGCAGAATGGAAATGAAAGTTAGTAATGAAAACAGAAACTTAATTATCAAAATAAAGAGGAAGACGAATCGAAGCTCTATATAAAACCCTTTTATCATCCTATTTGAAAACCCAAAGACAAAGCTCCATATCATTTTATTTGACATAATTTGAAAAAATGATAATAATCCAAGCAAAACAGGCAAAGAATTTGAAAAAAAAAAATTACAAAAATCAAAACCTCATTATTTTCATTTCATGCTAGAGCTCAAACCAATCAGTTTTTAATCAGTCATTTATTCATTTTTGCTATACATAATCGGTACCCATATTTTGAGTTGTTCTTCCCTGATCTATCCTAAGCGGTTTCAAGAAGCTACTCCAACAACTTGGTATCCAAATACTCCAATTCTATAAGTTGTTCACCTTCTTGTATGCTATCGAATCACCCCGTATTGAACTTCTCTTTTGGACTTTTCATTGTTTTCGGCTCTCTTCTTCTCGACTTCCATGGACGTTTGCTTTTCCAAGTACTAAAAATGAAGGTCTTTTTTTGGTTTCAAGCTTTGGCTACAATTGCATACAATAGCCAACTGGTTTAAATATATATATATATATATACACACATAGTTGGCTTTCTTGATATAAATTCAATCTTGTATGCGGTTGGAATATGAGCACTGTTGCTTGAAAAGTTTAAAGTTTGTTAAAGTAGAAAATGATGATAAAATATGAGAAAATTTTCTGCAAAGATGGGATTTGGAAAGGGGAGATGGAGGAAATTTTTTTTGTAAATATAGGATTTAGGAGAGGTCAGGAGACGAGGGAGATAGACCTTCTTGTGGAGAAATGGCAAAAGGAACCGCCTCCTTCTTCTTTCATTTTTTTTTTGTTTTTTCTTTTTTTATATATAAAAAATTAAAGCTGACCACGGTGTCAGCTTGGTCCACAAGTTGTGTGCGCAAAGCGTCTTAACTTAGACGGACTCTCAAAGAACGAGTAATTCTATTCATCATTTTAATTTTTATTATTTTTTATAATTTTATGACGTGTTATTAGATAATTAAAGATTATTTATTATTTTTACTTATTAATCAATTATCTAATATTATATTATAAGATAATAAAAAAATGATAAGAATTAAAATAATGAATAAATTTATTATCCAAAAAATATATATATATATATATTCAATTCTTCAAGTACACCTGGATAGATCGGCGCGCATGGGTGCGCGTCTAGCAAAAGGTAGTTATATAGGCACAGCTCCGTTGGGTTCTTGCAGTACATTCCATCTTGTTGGGGTTGTTATAGTTGAAGTTGTCAAAGTTCATTCAGTTAATAAAATCCTATTATTCAGGACATGTAGGTAGAGTCTGACCATTTCCTTAGCCATTTACCACGTTATTAGGATCAGTAAAACGTGGGTTGTTTGTTTTCAATTTTATCTCTTTGTAAGGCTTATATAAGCCAACAGCTTGTTTTGAATTTAACAAGACTTCAGATATTTTTTCTGAGTTGCTTTGTGTTTAGAGTTTACAACAATCTGGTATCAGAGCCCCATCACGGGGCCTGATTGTGAGAGAATAGAAACTGCAGTTTCTTGAGAAGAGAAAGAGTGAGGAGAGAGAGAATCGAAGTATGGCAGCTGAAACTAATTTCGTTCAACCTGCAATTCCTAAGTTTGATGGCCATTACGATCATTGGTCTATGCTTATGGAAAATTTTCTTCGTTCAAAGGAGTATTGGAGTTTGGTGGAGATTGGAATCCCTGCTGTAGCAGAAGGAGTGGCGCCTACTGAAGCACAACAAAAATCAGTTGCAGACCAGAAGCTGAAAGACTTGAAGGTCAAGAATTATTTGTTCCAAGCCATTGATCGAACCATTATGGAGACGATCCTCAACAGAGACACTGCCAAGCAAATCTGGGACTCTATGAAGCAGAAATACCAAGGTTCCACAAGAGTCAAAAGAGCACAACTCCAAGCTCTTCGGAAGGAGTTTGAGGTTCTACATATGAAAGAGGGTGAGAGTGTTGATGCATACTTCGCTCGAACACTCATCATAGCAAATAAGATGAAGATTCATGGTGAAAACATGCAGCAAGTGGTGATCATTGAAAAGATCTTGAGATCAATGACCTCAAGGTTCGACTATGTTGTGTGTTCAGTTGAAGAGTCTAATAACTTAGACACCTTAACCATTGATGAGTTGCAGAGCAGTTTATTGGTACATGAGCAGAGGATGAATGGGCATGGAGGAGATGAGCAGGCATTAAAGGTGACCTATGATGATAGAATTGGTGGAAGAGGAGGCAGTCGAGCTTGTGGAGCTTTTCGAGGAAGAGGCAGAGGAAGAGGCAGACAAGCATTCAACAAAGCTACAGTTGAGTGTTATAAGTGTCATCAATTAGGGCACTTTCAATATGAGTGTCCTAAATGGGAGAAGGAAGTGAATTATGCTGAGCTTGAGGAAAAAGAAGAAATGTTGCTGATGTCATATGTGGAGTTTAATCAATCAAGGAGAGA